>NC_053026.1:307589519-307781174 GCF_003073215.2 Triticum urartu
ATTTATATGTGAACCTCTCTTCTTTATTACTTCCTATTAATTGCAACAATGACCAAAACTATGTTTGTCAACTCTCAACAACTTTTATTCATCATACTCTTTATATGTGATCTCATTACTCTCCATAAGATCCATACGATCTCTTTATTTCTTTTTATTTCTTCTCTTTTATTTTATTCCCTCAAGATCATAGCAAAATAATCAAGCCCTTGACTCAACACTAATCTTTATTATGTATAGCTCACAGACTCGATTTCATAAGAAGATCATAAAGAAAAACTCACAACTAGATCATACTAAAACTTTATTCTACTAGATCAAGATATTATCAAACAGATCGAACTAGGAAAAACAGTAAAGATAAAAGTGATGGTGATACGATACCGGGGCACTCCCCCAAGCTTGGCAGTTGCCAAGGGGAGTGCCCATACCCGATGTGATTATATCTCTTTTGCCGGTGAAGGAGATGGGGTTGTTGATGATGTAGGCTTGTCGTCCCTCTTCCAAGGCATAGGCTCGTCATCATAGAAGGATGATCGAGTTTTGATTTTATAGGTCATAGATCTAGGCTTGGAGGTGCTCGATTTTCTCAAGAAGCTTGAAGATGGCCTCCCCAATGTCCTTGGCGTCCAGTTTGTGGTTGTTGGTGAACTCTGTGATCATTATGTGATTTGAGTCGAGTCCACGCTCCACCATCTCCTGACACTTGAAAACTTGTTGCTCCATTGCCTCGAGCCTTGTCTCCATGCTTCTGGTCCTCCTTGGTCCCTCCACATCACGGATGTGCAACAACCCCTCACGCATCTCAATGGTTTGTGGGTGTTGCAGCACCTCCGCGAGGTAGGGGTTGATGACCTTCTGGAAGAACTTGTCCTTGGGGGCACTTGAAGACGACATGGCGACCTAGATCTGTCAGAAAAACAGCTCGAAACAAAGACAAGAGATATTTGCGTGATACGGTGGTCAAAACCTTCAGGAGATTATATAGCGAATTTTTACCGACGAAAAGAAGTATCGTGCAAGAAAAAGGAGTCCGAAGAGCACACAAGGTGCCCACGAGGCAGGGGGCGTGCCCAGGGGGTAGGGCGCGCCCTCCACCCTCGTGGAAGCCCCGTGTCCTTTCCGGTCTACTTCTTATTTTCCTTATTTTTATATATTCAAAAATGGAGAAATATTGCCATTAGAACTGTTTTGGAGTCAGTTTACTTACCGTACCACGTACCTATTCCTTTTCGGAGTTTGAAACGTTCTGGAAAGTGTCCCTTATGTATTCCTCCGGGGTTACGGTTTCAATAACATTAGTTTCAACATTTATGGGATTACCTAAGATATAATGTTTGATTCTTTGACCGTTCACCACCTTCGGATTTGTGCCTTCGAAGTTGTTGATTTTTATGGAACCAGAATGATAGACCTCCTCGATAACGTAAGGACCTTCCCATTTAGAGAGAAGTTTGCCTGCAAAAAATCTTAAACAGGAGTTGTATAGCAATACATAATCACCTACATTAAACTCACGTTTTGTATCCTTTTATCATGCCATCTTTTAACTTTTTCTTTAAACAGCTTGGCATTTTCATAAGCCTGGGTTCTCCATTCATCAAGTGAGCTAATGTCAAATAACCTCTTCTCACTGGCAAGTTTGAAGTCATAGTTGAGCTCTTTAATTGCCCAATATGCCTTATGTTCTAATTCGAGAGGTAAGTGACATGCTTTTCCATAAACCATTTTATACGGAGACATACCCATAGGACTTTTATATGCAGTTCTATAAGCCCATAATGCATCATCAAGTTTCTTGGACCAATTCTTTCTAGATCTATTGACAGTCTTTTGCAAAATTAATTTAAGCTCTCTATTGCTAAGTTCTACTTGACCACTAGACTGTGGATGATATGGAGATGCAATTCTATGATTAACATCATACTTAGCAAGCATTTTACGAAAGGCACCATGAATAAAATGTGAACCACCATCAGTCATTAAATATCTAGGGACTCCAAACCTCGGAAAAATAACTTCTTTAAGCATCTTAATAGAGGTGTTATGATCAACACTACTAGTTGGAATAGCTTCTACCCACTTAGTAACGTAATCAACAGCAACTAAAATATGTGTATAACCGTTAGAGGAAGGAAAAGGTCCCATATAATCAAAGCCCCAAACATCAAATGGTTCGATAACAAGTCAATAATTCATAGGCATTTCTTGACATCTACTAATATTACCAATTCTTTGACATTCATCACAAGATAAGACAAACTTACGGGCATCCTTGAAGAGAGTAGGCCAATAAAAACCGGAATGCAATACCTTGTGTGCAGTTCTATCTCCAGCCTAGTGTCCTCCATAAGCCTCGGAGTGACACTTGCGTAAGATCTGTTCCTATTCATGCTCAGGTACACAACATCTAATAACACCATGTAGTCCTTTATAAAGATGTGGGTCATCCAAAAAGTAATGTCTTAAATCATAGAAGAACTTTTCCTTCTGTTGGTATGTGAAACTAGGTGGTATAAATTTAGCAACAATGTAATTAGCATAATCATCATACCATGGAGCAGTAAGAGAAGCATTTATGACATTTTTTTAGAACATAGACGTCAGGGACGTCCGGCTTTAAATTAATAAAGCCCACAACATAGGCAGCGTATGACAACCACATGACCAACACACGGTACCAAACAAAAGACGAGCAGGTCTAGGAAACTGCATGTCCTCAGGAACAAACGTAACTACTCACAAAGCATATTCATGTTCATGATCAGAGGGGTATTAATATGCATAATGGATCTGAACATATGATCTTCCACCAAATAAACCAACTAGAATCAACTACAAGGAGTAATCAACACTACTAGCAACCCACAGGTACCAATCTGAGGTTTGGATACAAAGATTGGATACAAGAGATGAACTAGGGTTTGAGATGAGATGGTGCTGGTGAAGATGTTGATGGAGATTGACCCCCTCCCAATGAGAGGGTCATTGGTGATGAAGATGGTGATGATTTCCCCCTCCCGGAGGGAAGTTTCCCCAGTAGAACAGCTCTGCCGGAGCCCTAGATTGGTTCCGCCAAGGTTCCGCCTCGTGGCAGCGGAGTTTCTTCCCCAAAGCTTGCTTATTATTTTTTTCTAGGACAAAAGACCTCATATATCAAAAGTTGGGCATCATAGGGCCACCAGGGAGCCCACGAGGTAGGGAGGCGCGCCCAGGGGGTAGGGCGCGCCCCCACCCTTGTGGCCAGGGTCTGGGCCCCCTCTGGAACTTCTTTCGCCCAATATTTTTTATATATTCTGGAAATAACTTCCGTGAAGTTTCAGGACTTTTGGAGCTGTGCAGAATAGGTCTCTAATATTTGCTTTTTTTCCAGCCCAGAATCCCAGCTGCCGACATTCTCCCTCTTCATATAAACCTTGTAAAATAAGAGAGAATAGGCATAAGTATTGTGACATAATGTGTAATAACAGCCCATAATGCAATAAATATCGATATAAAAGCATGATGCAAAATGGACGTATCAAAGCGCGAGCAAAGGGTGGAGGTACTGCCTTAACTGTGTGCGATGCAAGTGCGCTGTAAAATCACCACCTGCGTAAGCTAAAGGCGGGTAAGTTTATATAGAAATTTGGATGAACCGTGTGCGATAGACCAGCTAGCGAGAAATATAAAAACAAACTACCCGCCTTGAGTGTTGCAAAAATTGGTAGTTCCGCCACTTTTCCTTATTATCATACACGCATATTCTTATTGGACCATGCGCGATCTTGGGCACTCCCGCCCCGCATCAATTCCTCATCCACCACCATGTCCACCCACCATTACTAAAATTTTCAGTAGCCACGACGTATCCTCAAACACCACCTCCTCCATAGTCCCCCCACCCGGCCCCCTCCCCCTTGAACCCTAGCTCATGGGCGCCGCCGCCAACCCCTGCCGGTCTGCCCATTCTTCCTAGCTTAGATAATAAAGTTCAGGTTACCCAGTGATTCCCATACCATCGCCCCACTCCCCCTGAGTTTTTAGATGAGGCATGTGGTGTCCCTCTTCACCAGATCTACATCCCCTGCTCCAGAATGTCGCAGCCTAAGCTCGACCACGTATCCCGGGGAGCCCGATAAGCATTCAGCCAAGAAGAGGTTTATCATGGCCTCTCCGGCAGATGTTGGCGAGGTGGCCGCCGTTCGCCCTGACCTATTGATCCCGGAGCAACACATCACCGTGGAAGCCGCCGAAGACGTTGACTATGTTGCCATGCCGAAGGCTTCATGTCAGTGAGCTAGCGTATTACTGTATCTCGGGAAAGCTGGCTACGACATCAAGCTCGTCGAGAGCGACAGCTTAACGCGGGCCATGTCACAGGTTAAGTGGTCCATCCCCAGCCCCTTTGGTTCAACCTCCGCCAATCTCTTCGATGGCCCTGCCGCTGATCTCCTGCGCCAAGTGGTAAAGGATTTGTGATCCTTATAAACCATCGAGCCCATTTTTTCATTTCTGAAGCACACGTTCTACAACGGCGGCTTGGGATCCTCAATTGCCGAGTCAGATCTCATGACCATGACCAGGAGGAGGGCACCCACAAAGGTTCTTCCAAGGTGAAACAACCCATCTATGACATCAGAGAGCGCACCATGGGTCTATGCTCTTCCAACTGGAAGGATCCCGTCCATGAAATGTGAGGCAACATCCTATCATCAAATCTTACCTTTTCTAGCTTGACAACCTGTACCCTTTTTTGTAGTAGCATTTGTCGTGCGGTGCTTTAGCTGTGCAGTGTTTAATTATTTCTGTTATGCAAAAATGAATTGTTAAACAGGGCTATGTGATGTTTAAGTATGAATTGTCCACCTTAGTTTCACAAATGGCTATATTTCATTGTTTATAGTAAGTAGATGCCTTGTTTATCTGTATTTGGTTGTTAGGTTGGTTGCAGTGAACATTTTTCTAGTTATCGAGTAGATGCCTTGTTTATATGTATTTGGTTTTTAGTTTGGTTGAAGTGAGCATTTGTCCAGTTATCAAGCAGATGTCTTGTTTATCTGTATTTGGTTGTTAGGTTGCTTTTTTAGCATTTGTCCAGTTTTCAAGCAGATGCCTTGTTTATCTGTATTTGCTTGTTAGGTTGGTTGCAGTGAGCATTTGTCCAGTTTTCAAGCATATGCCTTGTTCATCTGTATTTGCTTGTTAGGATGGTTGCAATGAGCATTTGTTTATCTTTAAGCATATGACATGTTTATCTATATTTGCTTGTTAGGTTGGTTGCAGTGAGACTATCCAGTTTTGAATTGCTATATTTGGTTGTTATACTGATCATTTATTCCTTGTTTATTTTAGTCATTGACAATGTGTTGTTCATTATGTGCAAGTCGGAACTGTGCCGCTCGACTGCATCAATACCAGTTTGAACAGCTATATTTGGTTCCAGTTATGTAGTTAACACATGCCCTTTATTTCAGTTTTACACATTTATCCAGTGTGATTTTTAAGCATTACCTACATTCTATTCATTTTCAATAATACCAGTTTGAATTGCAATATTTGATGGCTCTTAAGCCTGCTATCGGTAACATTGCCTTCCATTTTATATCTGCTTTAACAGCATGCTGAAACCAACATAGTCAAGCTATCATTTGGAGATGATGTTGTTTACCATTGCTATATTTGTTTGATGTTAAGGTTGTTGTACTTATCATGCTTTTCCATTACTTATGCAGGACAACAACGAGAGTGGCCACCATTTTCCGCCGAGGTTAGCTTCGTTCCATAATGTAGTGCATATAGATCCAGGCATGGACACTTGTTACCTTCTAATATTGACTTGTTGCTTGTAGGTACATATGCCCTTGGCAAGGATCCACGCATTGACCCTTTTTGCGTATGGGGCAATGAGATATTCATGAACAAGAATCAAGTGAGGAAACTGATAAGGATTATTAGCAAAAATATATGAATGGTGGCAAGCAAATTATTTTTTTATACTCTATCCAACACAACAGTGAGCTGTAGGATGGTAACTACAAACTCTGCAGCCTTCTCTTTTTACTTCCCATAATGAGTTGTTAGACAACAATGTATGAATCTTTTTCATTTGTAGTGGTTCCCGAAGCAGTTCACTCAAGATTACCTCGCAAAGTACATGATTGGTGGACACGCAATGAAGGTTAAAGTATTTCATCTAGACTACAATGAGCATCAAGAAGTTGTAATGAAGATAGTGAAGGATGGACGGGCAGCCATCACAAGGGGTTGGCCTAGAGTCGTGTGCGCATTACGCATGGAGGAGGGCACAATATGGGCATTCCGCTTCACCTTCTCCAGCAACCAGAATGTCTTTCACCTCTCTCTTTACAGTCTCTAGTACAACTGTGGTTCGTCATTCTTTACTTGGTGCTTTTGTAGTTCTTTAGTATATGTACCTATGCATCGAAATATGCATTCGTGGTTGAACCTATATTTGTAATAAACATGGTTGGATATGAAATAAGTGATTGCCTACTTTCAAATTCAAAACATGTGATTTTAAAATTAGGGATTACACTGCACACGGTTTGCGAAAGCGAAATGTCTGTGATAGACGTGGAGATCAGACATGTTTCTAGGATCCACTACGTGTGCGATCCATCTCCAGTGCACACACAATCAACCAATAAAAAATGTGTGCGATTAACAACAACATCGCACAAAGTTCTTTCTTATTAAATGTTTGCGATAGTCACCTTATTACACACGCTTCGAAATTATGGACTGTTAGTGATGTTGTGCGCATCGCAAACGTTTGGGAATAGAAGAACGCATGCTATGGACATACTAACGGAAACGCATTCCCTAGATTGACTAAATGAAATGTACATACGAATGGAAACGTTTAGCGGGGACTGACTATGTGGGATGTACTTACGACCGAAAGCGATTTCGCGTGTATAATTGTACTTTTTAGCACTACTGTATGTATAACCGTATTTGAGTGCTCGCCAGTCACACACGACCTCATTTCGCCGAACGTGTGTGCCAGGAGGGCATATCCCCGACGGTTTCTGGGTCATGTGGGAAGGACCCCCCTATCGCAGTCACTCACTTGGCGATGGTTCCGAACACTGTCACGGAAAGGGGTTAAAAACCATTTGTATAGCACCGACGCGTACTAGTGACTAGACTGCCTGAACTGCTACGTCGGGGCTCTACTACTACACGTGCCGCTACTTGCTCGGGCACGGCTCATCATTGAAGAGAGACCAATCGACCAGTATGTACGTACACATTCGCGACCAGATAGAAAACGATATGTATGCTTTGACCGCGTGGGTCCCAGCTGTCAGGGAGGATAAGGACGCACTTCCTTGCGTGCAAAGATATAGCCGGTGGGTCCCAGCTGTCAATGGGAAGAATCATTTTTTTGCCCATAATATGGATGCACTTCCTTGCATGCAAAGATGTAGCTGGTGGGTCCATCTGTCAGCCTCCCCGCGTAGAGATGCTCTTCCGATGGATGTCGTTCATTGACCACGTTGACCATGCCGTGCGGACAACACCCAGGCGGTGGAAGACGATGAGGCCTAGGAAGGGAATGACGTGGAACCAGGGAAGACAAGGCAGGTGGATGCCCACGCGGAGGGGAGTACGAGGGTTCGCTGGTTCGGCCTCCGTCGCCGGAGAATAACAGGATGTGTTGGTGAGTAGAGGAATGGCCTGGACGACGATGGGACTAGGGTGGGCCAATGAATCCTGCACGGCAGCATAGCCGGCCATGGGAGGCGGTAGAAGGCGGTACCGCCGACGATGGTTTGGGTGGCTGAAACAAGAATATCCGAGATTGAAGAAGAAGCACCACATCAGTTGCATGGACATCCAACGGCCACTGCTGCTAGAACCGTGTGTTGACTATAAGTTGACAAAGCCTTGCGTACGCGTCAACTTAGTAGGCCCACAAGTGTGTGGCAGAGAACATATAGCCCATTTGAGATTTGTAAGAATGTAAAACCCATTTTTGAATTCTAATGGAATTTACTACAACCCATTTACAATTTCTTAAAATTACATCCCATTTTCTAGCTAGGACAACGACTAATAATTTCAACCAACCGCTCAAAACAGAATTCAATAAAATTTCCCACATTTTGATGGGATCCAAAATATTTTTATCCCAAAATTTCTAGTCCGCTTAAATATAATTTCAAAATAAATTTGTATTACGTAAAAAGCCAACAAAATATTGCGGCGCAACAAGTAATGAAATTAAAATTTTCAAAATCCAAAATAATATTTTTAACTAATTACATGTTTGGTGCATTTTTTAGAGCTACAACCCAGTTTTTATAATTACATACCATTTATTATTTCCTAAAGCCCATTTATTGTTAAGCCTAATGCATCCCTCCTAGGAAAGATTTGCAGCCTAGCGGGATGGAGAATAACAAGTTGACCTGGATGGGTATTCCTCAAAAAAAGTATAGCTGGGCTAGCCATTTTTAGCTTAAAAAAATTAATATCTGGGCTGGATATTTGGTCAACATAAAATAATAGCCTGGGCTAAACGGTCCACAGCCCGCCTAGTTGATACCCTGCTCATCTGAACGACAACAAAAACATCGCTCCAGAAAAACTCTACTCACACCTCAAAAACAAAAATACTGCTTGAGCTGTTGGGTCCCAGCTGTCGGTCTCTCCTTGTGCAATTCTCTCATTTTATTGACTATATAGGTTGACAATGGTGCGGGACCGTGATGTCCGGAAACCAAGAGGAAGTAAAAAAAAGTTGTATATAATAAGGAGGCACTTGCATACGTGCGGCTATGGCCCTGGTGGGTCCCCACTGTCATCCTCTCCAATTAAAGTCATCTCCTGATTCCTCATGTTCGTTGACCATGTTAACAACGCGAGACGGCGGCACCACGGCAAGCGCAACAACTAGAAGGATGACGGAGAGGGCCTGGTGGGCCCTACAAATGGTCTGATACAGCGCCCACTGCTCATTCAGGAAGTCAGGATCATAGGGCCACATGTCCGCGATGGTATTGTCGTTCGCTTGTTCGCCAGCAATTCATCCTTCCGTGAGTCGGTGTTCGTTGAGGATATGGAGGTTGCAGCACAGGTCCACATGCGCTGGTAGCTCTTCCGCCATTGGGGCGTCGAAGTGCGGCCGCACCTGCTCTATGGTGAACACGACATGAACCGGCCTGGGCGGTGGCGTTGGCTCGTGGTCGGAAGCCACGTCCATCGTCTGATTGTTGTCGCTCAGCTCGTCGATTGCTCTGTGTTCAAACGACACAAGTGTTGTCCATCCATCTGTCTGTCACCCACATTAATGATACGCGGTTGCTGATGCGGCTACTCCGGCACCACCCGTTCGTCCCTCTGCCGCCCACCATTCCTATATAAACTGTTGCGCCGGCCATAGCCGTAGTCATCCGCCTCTGTTCCCTTTCTCCTGTCAACACCACTCCCACCATGGCTTCCCCGTGCTCCAGCACTCTTTGGGATGGGCGGATGACAGACCAGAAGGAGATGGCAGCAATTGCTGCCGACTGGCTGGCCAGCAGGCAGCCGGAGGACGACTATGTCCCAATGGAGAACATAGTAGCCGATGATCCGGCGCGAACCCCCTCCTACGCGCCATCCTCGCCGGTGCATTACACCATGACCATCGGCGAGGCCCGTGCCCAATACATGGACACGGTGAGGCAAAAGCGTGAGGAGCAGTTCCGGGAGGCACAGGCTGATGCCGCCTACAACCACCCTCCAGGAGCACCTATAGGCGGAGGAGCAGATCGCCACGGAGCGGGCGGAACAGGAGGCACTGCTCGAGTCGTACCACTCTGCCCGCGAGAGCCGCCTCGCACGCTGGCGATACCGCATGTGAGTGGCGGAGGTTGCGGCCGCCTACAAAGAGGGCGATGAAGAGGGCGAGGCGCTATTTGGCGAGGCCGACGGCGAGGCGGAGGACAATGTCGGCTCCGTCGAGGCCCCGCTCCGCCGGCACCGAGGCGGAGGACTTCACCGGCTTCGGCGAGGCCCTGCTCCGCCGAGGCCCCGTCCCGCCAACAACGAGGCAGAGGACATTGCCCACTCCGCCGAGGCCCCGCCTCGCCGGCACCGAGATGGAGGACTTCACTGGCTTCAGCGAGGCCCTGCTCTGCCGAGGCCCCGCCCCGCCATGGTCTTGTTGCATCGAAATGGAAGCCTTTGCCAGATTCCTTGGGAACCCACACCTGCCCTTGCCTCCTTAGCACCAAAGAGGAAACTGCCTCCTCTGCGCCCGCTGGCGCCCACCTACCTCGGTCGTCATGGCTTGTGTCATGGCAGCCTCGTGAGGCTGGGTACCTGCATAGGGATCCCCGCTCCTCGGGAGTCCGTTCCCTCCGGATGTCTTGGAGTCGTCCGCCTTGTGAAGCTTGGGGGCCCTCACGAGGGTCTTGTCTTGGCGGTCTTGTAGATGGGCCATACCAAGCTGTTGGAGGAGCCACGCCATGGGCTGCAGGCAGGCAAGTCTGGGTACCCTGGTTCCTAGAACACCGACAGTAGCCCCCATGCCCAAGGCGCGCTCGGGCTTGGCTTCGAGGCGAAGCCAAAGGGCAAGGGCGAAGCGCCATGGGCTCCAATCTCCTGCGAACCAGGCTGACTCGTGGCACTTGACGGGACGTGGGCGTATCCACTTCCCATGTCGTCGTGGCAACTGTCCAGGCTGACAAAAGACTGGCGCCCGCTACCGTGCTATCATTGCTTCCTCTGCGCGTTGCTCTAGATCCCCTTTCTACCAGCCGAGAGCATCTCCAGATCTGGTCGCATTCTTCTCGCTTCCTACTCCTTCCCTGTTGCCAAGGCCGCACGAGTGGTGTCCGAGAGGGAGAATACCGCTGCGCAGGCTGCAAGCCCCTCCTCCTCTTTTGCGTCAGCCCTCGACGTGTCCTCCAACACCGAGGCGAAGCATCTCGCCGCCATGCTCCCGCAGACGGTGAGCGACGACAATGAGTGGAAATAAACCATCCTCCTTGTCGGCTCCACTGAGCGGGAGACCCTATCATGGACGGTTTATCCCTTCTTCCTCCACAGCATCCTCGCGCGGCTCATCCTGACTTTCTTCCAGTTCTGTGATTCTGTCCTCAACCACTACCAGATCCAAGCTCTTCACCTTCAGCCCGTCTCCATCCTCCTCATGTCCATCTTTGCCTTCTATTGCAGGGCTTTTATGGGCGTGAAGCCCTTCGCGCTGCTACTTCGCCACTTCTTCTCTCTGCGGCTGCACGACCAACGTAGTGCTCCAACTGCGTGTCCTTTGCCGCGGTCCACAAGAGCAATGTCCTCATGTGGGCCGGGAAGAAGGTGGAAGGCTTCCAGAACTGCTGGGTCTTCCTAGACACTAAAGACCTCAACGGGCGACTAGAGCTGCCGACCAGGCTGCCGGAGAAGCTTGATAGGTGGGGTCATGAGAAGCTCTCTGACCCCCGGGCCGAACCCATCCTGAGGAACATGATCTCAGACATGGAAGCCCGGGTGTTGATGGGAGGCATGCTTTTGAAGGAGTTTTTGACGCTGCGGCTGGCGCCCCTTCAATCGTACACGCGCCCCATGTGGGAGCTCCACGGCGTGTCGGATGACATAAAGATGCGCTCTGAGGGCCTGTTAGTCGAGGAGCTGGACAAGGCCATGAATGTCCTGCTCGGCAGCGACCCTGGGGACCTGTCGGAGGCCTACGTCCTGATGTACCGCTGCGACGACCAGGTGGACTTGGTTGCCTCCATGCCGGCCTTTAACGAGCCAGGGCTCGTGCCGCCCGAGCGCCCTAGCTCCCCGATGCAGGTGTCCTCCGGTGACTGCGCCAACAAAGAGGGCGAAGGGGACTCGGAGGCGACCGAGAACGATGTGGCGGAGATGTCTCCCCCATCACAAATCGAGCTCCCGGCTTCGCAAACAACGATGATGCCGACGAGCCCTCGATCGTGGAATCCCCACGGCCTGCCGGTGTTGTTATGAGGTCCAGGGCCACTCTTCGGGCCCTGCGGAGGTCAGGTCAGGCGACCCTGAAGAAGAGCGGGACAGCACCCCCACCCTCAGGGCGACGCCTCTGCCTCGCGAAGCGGTGGCGCCGCACTGAGGCCGGCCGAAGAGGGTCCTGCCAACTCCCCAAGCGCGACAAAGGTCACGCCCAGGAAGAGCAGAGGTGCCCTAGCCCCGACCAGGAAGGAGAAGATGGCGTACATCGACCCCGATGAGTAAGTACCTTACCTTGTTTTTGTTTGGCACACACTAGCACCGTGCCCACAGCGCTCCACTCCTGATGACCGGGATGGGCATCGTGGTGAAGAAGAAGAAGGAAGGAGCCGGGACTCCGGAAGCACCACCTCTTGTTGCAGCTGTAGCGACTCCGGCATAGGCGGAAGAGGCCACCTCTCATCCTCTCGCTATGGAGCAGCCCCCTAGGACGTGGTGATGCAGCCTCGGAGGAGCCTGCCCTCCCGGGCTGGCAGGACACGAAACCGTCCATCCCCGTCATGTCCGAGGGCGGATCGAAGCCTCCGGTGCTCCAAGTTATCCTCTATACTGCCTCCTTTGCGATGACGCCAGTCGACGTGCTGGTGTCGCCTCCTCCCCAGGCCCTTGTGCTAGCGAACTGCGGCCCCCTCATCAGGCCAGGCGCCCTGGACAAAGCCTACGCCACGCTCGAGCAGCTCCAAGCTGACCTCCAAGATGTCGACCGGTGCCTCATGAGGGAGCACCTTGAGCTTATCTCAGGGTTGCTCCAGGCCGACAAGTCTGCCCAGATGGCCTAGGGTCGAGCCAAGGCCGCCACTGCCGAAGGTAGGAAGGAGGCCACCAAAGGAAGGAGGCTCGTGACGCAGCGTTAGCCAATGCTGCATCCGCAGAGGAGCGTGGCTCTGAGGTGGAGGCCAAGCTGAAGGCCCTTCCGGAGGAGCAGACCTCGTTCGCCCAACAGGTTTAGCAACGGGAGGAGGACCAGAGGGCCCGTGAAGCGAAGTTCGCCGATCGCGACGCCAAGATGGCATAGGTGACCACCGACCAAGCCGCGGAGCGGGACCGCCTGGCCAAGCTAAAGGAGGAGGTGGACAAGGCCCAAGCATCGCACGTCTAGCACATCTCCGAGGCAACAGCCTGGCTAGAGGCCAGGGAGAAGGTGCTTGTCGCCGCCTTGAAGAAAGAAGCCGTAGGACGTGAGGCCTTCCTCTCCCTTGAGCTCGAATCTCACGAGGCACTGTGCTCCATCCACAGGGGAGGGTACGAAGAGCCGCTGGCGACCCCCGAAGATGGCCTTGCAGGGCTCTTCCCCAAGCTTGCCAAAGCGCTTAAGGGTGCCACCACTGAAGTGGACTCCTTCTTGGAGGAGGAGTGATGCTCGCTCTTCACCACGGCTCAGGGGTCCCCCTTGACGTATGAACAACCCTCATGAAGGAAACGCGAGCAGTGTCTAAGCTAATCCGGAGTCCTCCATACCTTTCCTTGTCAGCTTTTTCCTGGGGGATGCGAGAAGACGAGGTACCGGACCAGGTAGGGTGGCGTGTGCCAGGCCTGGCCTGAGCACAGCCCCTGTGTCCAGCCCCCTCGCGCGTACATCCCATGGGGAAAGCTGCACAATAAGATCGTACTAAGGGCCGATTAGGACATCCTGAGGTTGGTGCGGCCGCTAGGGCGCCCTTTGTAGTTCATCCACCAGCGTGGAGCATGGTGCTTCCACTTGGTGTTGTCGGCGTTCTGGGAATGGGGGTCCCCAGAATTGCCTGCCTGCGGCGTGGCTCAAAGGGGGGCCCAACACGGCCCATCTTCACCGACACAAACTCAAGACCCTCGCGAGGGGCCAAGCCTCTCGGGGCGGACGACATGGAGCTTCCTCAGGCACGGCCTCGTCAGGCTGGCTCATGAGGAGGCGGAGAGATCAAGGCGGGGTACCTCGCGAGGTGCCCGTGACGCAAGCCATGACGACTCAGGGCGCCAGGCGGGTGCCAGCCCGCGCAGCGTCCTCCTTTCCTCTTTGGTGCAAAGGGGGCAAGCGCAGCCGCAGAGTACCGAGGCATTAGGCAAAGGTTGCCATTTCGGTGCAACGAGACCAAGACCAGGAGGACTACGAGACGGAGGTCACCGTGGAGCCCAAGACGGCGTCATCACCAGAGCTTTGCGCAGGCGGAGACTACTTTTGTCAGGATAGTTGATACTTGCTGTCCCCATTCAAATTAGCCCGCCATTGTTGGCTCCCTTCCCGCTCAATATTTGGGAAGAGGACCAGGGCCACTATAAATAGGACCGGCCACCCACGTAGCAAAGGGGTCGGCTCAGTCTCCTCCAAGGGCTCGACAAGTAGAGAGGTGGTAAGAGAGAGAGAGAGAGATAGAGAAAGGTGGCTGAACTCCTCCCCGCAGTTCATCGCCCCAGCCAAGAACAGACCCTCGTGAGGCTGTTCTTCCTTGTACTGTTCATCATCATCAGCCCAAGAGGCAATCCACCACACCACACACTGGGGTAGGGTATTACACCACAACGGTGGCCCGAACTAGTATAAACCCTGTGTCCCTTGTGTTGTTCTTTTCATAGCTTTGATCCTAGCGTGGCAGGGGGGGTGCAGGAAGGTAGGAGGCGAAATCTCCGTGTGCACCCCAGTGTTCGAACCTCAAGGGTCTACCGGAACCCGAAATCCGACATTTGGCGCGCCAGGTAGGGGTGCACCGGAATTCGTCTTCCACCGCTCCGCTCTCCTCTGACCATCACGCTCATGTCTGATGCACGTCGGGCCCGCGTGGAGCGTCGGGCCGCCCTCGCTTCCCGCGTCGCCCAGACAGCCCCTATCGGCGGGCGTCCTCGCCGTTCCCCGTCACCTGCCGTCAACGCCGCCACCGGCCCGGCGGGGGACGAGCATCAAGCATCGTCTCAGCATCCATCCGTGCGCCAAGACGGCCGCACCGCGACTCCCTCACTCACCCCGGCTGGATCTTCGTCCCGCGCGCTTCACGCGCCCGTGGAGGCTCGGGCTGCACTCATCGCGGCAAACGAGCTCCTGCGCTACCGTCCCGTCGACGACGTCTACGAAGAATGGCTCGACCGCGTCGCCAAACTCGTCCGTGCCGCAGGGGGCTCCTCCGTGCCGTCCGCTCCGCTGCACCGCACCCCGCCCTGCGCGGGCGACGAGGCTCCGGCAGCGCCCCGTCCACCTCCTCCTCAAGAAGACGCCATGGCTCCAAGACGCGTGGCCTCTGGGCGGAACCCGCTCTGTCAGGTGCCAGCGCGGTAAGAGCAGAGCTGCCAAGAAGTCCCTCGCCCGCCAGAAGCTGCCCGGGCACTCCCTGCTCTAGCACGTCGCGACCATCCTCCTGCTCCGGCGCGTGGGGACATGCAGGACCAGGCTCTCCATCACCCAAGGCCTCCCATGGCCACAGCAGGCTGCCGCGCCTACACCACCGAACTGCGCAGCATCGCGTGGTCGGGCAAGTTCAAGCTGGACCTGCCTCCTCGCTACGACGGCACGGCCGACCCTGCGGAGTTCCTCCAGCTCTACGAGCTGGGCATCGAAGCTGCCAACAGAGACGAGAAGGTCATGGCGAACTGGTTTCCCATGGCGCTCAAGGACGGGGCCCGCACCTGGCTCCTCAACCTGGCTCCAGACACAATCTCTTCCTGGGAAGAGATGTGCACCCGCTTCATCGCCAACTTCCAAGGTACTCGCGACCGGCCACCCGCCGTGAGCGACATGCGCCGCATCAAGAAACAACCCGAGGAGCCCCTGCAGAAGTACATCCAGCACTTCAACAACGCACGCCTCAAGATTCCCAAGGTGACTGAAGAGGCCATCATCTCAGCCTTCTCCGACGGCGTGCGCGACGTCAAGATGAAGGAGGAGCTGGCGATGCATGAAGACCTGTGCGCTTCTTTGGAGCTGTTCAACTTGGCGAACAAGTGCGCCAGGGCTGAGGAAGGGCGTCTCTCCCTCCTTGAGCTTCCTGCTGCAGACCCAGAAGAGAAGAAGCTCAAGGCCAAGGAAGTGAAGCGCAAGGGGGCTGCCGTGCTTGCGGCAGAACCAGACACCAAGCGGGGCAGAGATCAGCCCGAACCTCCCAAGGGCAGCCGGTACTGCGTGTACCACGACCTCCACACTGTAACACCCTCGATGCGACTATATCTCCCACGTGTCGAGGCACGACTTAGAGGCATAATCGCATTGAAGGCATATGTCGCAAGTGAGGTAATCTTCACACAACCCATGTAATATAATAAGGGAAAGAGATACATAGTTGGCTTACAATCGCCACTTCACCCAATTACATGAATAAAGCATTACATCATCCAAATACACTCAAGGCCCGACTACGGAGCCAAAATAAAAGAAGAACCCCAAATGCGACAAAGGTCCCCGATCGACCCCAACTGGGCTCCACTACTGATCAACTAGAACGAAACAACACAAAGGATAAGATCTTCATCGAGCTCCTCCTAAGCTTGGTTGCGTCATCTGCACGGACTCATCGGCACCTGCAAGCTGGTTTTAGAAGTATCTGTGAGCCACGGGGACTCAGCAATCTCGCACCCTCGCGATCAAGACTATTTAAGCTCATGGGTAAGGTAAAGGTATGAGGTGGAGCTGCAGCAAGCGACTAGCATATATGGTGGCTAACATACGCAAAAGAGAGCGAGAAGAGAGGGCAAAGCACGGTCGATAAAAGTATGATCAAGAAGTGATCCTGGACTACCTACGTCAAGCATAACTCCAACAACCGTGTTCACTTCCCGGACTCCGCCGGGAAGAGACCATCACGGTTACACACGCTGTTGATTCATTTTAATTAAGCTCAAGTTCATGTTTTCTACAACCGGACGTTAACAAATTCCCATCTGCCCATAACCGCGGGCACGGCTTTCGAAAGTTCAAATCCCTGCAGGGTGTCCCAACTTAGCCCATCACAAGCTCTCACGGTCAACGAAGGAATAGACCTCCACCCGAGACGTTCCGATCAGACTCGGTATCCCGGTACAACAAGACATTTCGACAGGGTAAAACTAAACCAGCAACACCGCCCGATGCGCCGACATCCTGATGGGAGCTGCACATATCTCGTACTCAGGGCAACACCGGATGAGACATCCTACGAGTAAAACCAGCCCTCAAGTTTCCCCGAGGTGGCCCCGCAGTCTACTCAGTTCGGACCAACACATAGACAAGCACTGGCCCGGGGGGGTTAAAATAAGATGACCCTCGGGATGCGCGACTCCCAAGGGAAAAAAGGTTGGGTGGCAAATGGTAAAACCAATGTTGGGCATTGCTGGAAAAGCTTTACTTAAGGTGAACTGTCAAGGGGTTCCCATTATAGCCCAACCGCGTAAGGGACGCAAAATCCGGGAACATAACACCGATATGACGGAAACTAGGGCGGCAAGAGTGGAACAAAACACCAGGCATAAGGCCGAGCCTTCCACCCTTTACCAAGTATATAGATGCATTTATTAAATAAGATATATTGTGATATCCCAACAAGTAAATAAATGATGTTCCAACAAGGAACGGCCTCCGATCTTCACCTGCAACTAGCAACGCTATAAGAGGGGCTGAGCAAAGCGGTAACATAGCCAATCAACGGTTTGCTAGGACAAGGTGGGTTAGAGGTTTGACATGGCAATTTGGGAGGCTTTCAAGCAAGTGGTAGGCATCGTAGCATTGGCATAGCAAGAGCGAGCAAACTAGCATAGCAAAGATAGTAGTGATTTTGAGGGTATGATCATCTTGCCTGAAATCCCGCAAGGAAGAAAAACGAGTCCATGAAGAAGACAAACGGACGTAGACGAACGGATCCTCACAACCTCGACGTTATCGGAACCAACCCGAAGAAGAAACCACCGGAAAAGAAGCACACAACATAGTAAACAACCTTCACATAATCATGGCAAGATGCACAACCAAGTATGATGCATGTCCGGTTTAATTATAAATGGCATGGCAAAGTGCACAAACAATACTACAAATTAAGTGGAGCTCAATATGCAACGAGTTGCATATTGACGGAGCACCACATCAATTATTTAGTTCTCTCTCGTTTATGTACCCCAACAATATTAAATGTTGATTAACATGGCAAGAGGTGAAGCACAACAAAACTACCTATCTAGGCAAGTTTAAATGAGGCCGGAAGCAACGAACAACAATTCCGGAAATCCTCATATGCATAATTTAAGGTTTGGTACTGTTCTGCCCTAAACAATATTTTAGAGTTGTTAAACATGCAAGATGATGCCACCACGTTAAACTAGGCATTTTTCTACCCCATTTACATATAAAGTTTATTAAAAACGGAGCTACGGTTATTTAGTTATGAATTAAATCATTTTAGCATGGCATAGGAGCAAATTAATGCAAACAACATTTTTAATATTTTAAACATGGATGAAAGTTTGATATTATTAATCTACACAAAATTCTGAGCAAGTTTCATATATAAATCATTTTAATCCGATGCACGGTTAGTGAGTTATTAAATGCATGAACATGAGGGTCTAATCTGTAAAACTGACAAACTGAGGATAATAGACAAATTCGCAGGCCCCGAAAAAAAAACATATTGGGCCGAATCTGGGGCAAGCCCACAGCAGGAAGGGAAAAAGAAAAAAAAGAGGCAGGCGCTGGGGGACTGCTCACCCTGGGCTCGGCCCGGCAGAGGAGGAAGGAGGCCGAGGCGGTGGGAGATGGGCCTTGGGGCGCTCGCGCTGGACCGCGGGGAGCTGGGCCGGCGATGCTGGCCGCGGATCTGGGTCGAAGGCGGGGGCGGGCTGTGCGAGGGGGATCTCTTCCCCGACCTCCCGCCGAGGCCGAGGCGACCCATGGTGGCGGCGGCAGAGTCCGGTGATGGCCTGAGGCGGCGGGGCGAGGCAGATCCGGCAGGCGGGCACGGCGGGGCCTGCGGGAATGGACGGATCCGGGCACGGGGAGCCCGGATCTGGCCACGGTGGTGAAGATCCGGCGACGAACGAGGTGGTGGCGGGGAACTCCGGTGATGACCGGCAAAGGGGCGGCGGCGCTGCGCAGATCCGGCAAGGCGAAGGGGAGGCGGGCGCGCGTGGGCTGCGACGGCGCTGCAGATGGGCTCTGCAGGCCCCTCTCGGGCCTGGCAGGGCCGCGGGAGGTTGGGGAAGGACAGGGGCGACGTGGCGGCTTCCTGGTGGTGGAGGGCGGCGGCTGCGGCGGCGCTGGCCGCACAGGCGGCGCCAAGTGGCGAGGTAGGGGTGGCTGGCGCCGGAAATTGAGGAGAGGAGGTGGGAGGCGGCGGCGCGGCCCTCAAGGTGGGAGGAGGCTGGCGGCGCACGGATTTAGAGGAGGGGGGTTTGGCTGCTGCCAAAAATGGAAGGGAGGCTTCCTTTTATAGGTAGGGGCTAGGGTTTGAAGGGTTAGGAGGGGTTTTGGAGCGTTTCGGAGCCTCCGATCGCGATCTGACGGACCAGAACGGAGGGGGGGTTTAGGTGGGCTGCAAGTGGGTTGCGAAAAGAGGTTGGGCTGAGATGAGAGGAGAGGAGTGCAGCCCGGCAACTGTTTCCGGAGACCGAAAACGTCCGACGTTTTGACCGACTATAATGTCGCTATAGTTATCCGTTGGGGCATCAAACGATCTCCGAATGCAATGAAACTTGACAGGCGGTCTATCTACACTATAATAAGACCACACGTCAAATCTCATCCCATCCCAAGAACATTTTCCGGCCACTTATAAAATAATATTTCGGACATGCCGCGGGCGCGTGCAAGTGTGTCTGGGCTCAGAACGGACAACGGACGGAACGAGGAGACCGAGACGAATGCAAGTTTTAAAAACATGATGATGCAATGCACATGATGACATGATGAAATGCAACACGCAAGCAAATGACATGGCAACAACGGCGGATAACTGAACGACACCTGGCACATCGGTCTCGGGGCGTTACAACACTCCCACAACACCAGCGAATGCCAAGAACTCCGAGCTGTGCGTGAAGGAAGGATCGGCCGTCGCCCTGACCGTGGTGACCGGGGATACGGCCGAGGAGGAGGAAGGAACACATGGCGCTGGGAAGACCGTGGCCCGCGCCAGGGGTGGCGCGACCAACCTCGCGAGGACCGCTGGCAAGACCCACCTCGTGAGGGAGACTGGAGGGATCAGCCTCGTGAGGATCGCCCGCAAGGCAACGCAGGCCTCCCACCGCTGCCGCTGCAGCCAAGGAGAAACGAGGACCGCCACCAGGACAAGGAGGCTGGGGGCTTCCAGGAGCCGCGCGCGATCACCTGCATCCTGGGCGGAGCTCAGGCCCCAGCCTCTCAGCGCATCTTCAAGCAGTTCGCCCGCGAAGTGAATGAAGCCCTCCTCAGGCTCGAAGCCACGCGCCCGCTCAGGTGGTTGGCGTGTGCCATCACCTTCAGCTCAGCGGATCAACTCAAGTGTGCGGCTACAGCCGGAGTCCTCCTGATGCTTTGTTCCCCAATCATCAGCAACGTGGTGGTCACCAAGACCCTCATCGATGGTGGGGCAGGGCTCAACGTCCTGTCCGTGGAGACGTTCAACAACCTCCAAGTGCCCTACAGCCAGCTTCAGCCAACCAAGCCCTTCTCCGGTATCACCGATGGCTCCACATTCCCGATCGGGCAGGTCCGCCTCCCTGTCACCTTCGGGGCACGCGACAACTACCGCACCGAGCTCATCGACTTCGACGTTGCTCACATCCTCCTGCCGTACAATGCCATCCTCGGGTACCCGGTGCTGGCCAAGTTCATGGCCGTGACTCACCACGGCTACAACGTCCTTAAGATGCCAGGAAGCGGCGGAGTCATCACGGTGCCTTGTGAAGAGAAGGATGCAGTGTGTTCCCTGGAGTGAGCCTTTCAGGCCGCATCACTGGAGGACCCAGATCGCGGAAGCAAGAGGCTTCCCGAGGCCGCCCCCAAGAAGAAGAAGACATCGTCCGGCCTGGCCCCTCAGGAGGTAGGCCCCTCTGGGCCCGTGCCTGCCCAGGGGGAACCTCCTTCCATCGCATAGGAAAGCGCGCCCGGCGCCCTCCTCAGGCAGGGCTCGGGGGCTCTTCCCTGGAGGGCCACCGACCTAGCAAGGGTCACGAGGGAGGCGCTGGGGCACCACATGGAGGCGTGTTTCGGAGCACGTTTCCCTCAAGAAGGAGCAAGGCAAGGAGATCCAGACCCACAGGAGTTCGTCAGCAAGGCCATTCAGGAGCTACAGGAGTCCAGAGTCATGAGAGGCGCCCGCCGCCTACCAGCAGTGGCTCCCCATCCAGGCGAGGATGGCGTGCTGCGCGTCTGCGTCGACGTACCAGGGCTCAACCAAGTCGCTTCCCTAGAGCGCCTCTGGCCCTCGTGAGTGAGGCGCTGCGGAGGTCCACCCCACAGCTACGTTCGCATGCCTTACGGCTTGCCGAGCGCGGCTGACGCGTACCAGCGCCTCATGAGGGGCATCGCGGAGGCGCAAGAGGCCAGGTGCTCCGCAGCCCTGGCGGAGATGAAGATGGCCCGGGAGGAACCGCCAGCGCCTCCGGAGCCTCCCGAGGCCCCTGGGCCTGGGGCCTCATGAGGATCGGCTTCCGCAGCCCACCGAGCCGGCTACACCAACACCCCTTCGTCTTCAGCGTCATTAGGTGACATCTTTCAAGTTTCACTTCTAGCTGGGAGCGCCCCCAGGGCTGCATTATTCCCAGGCCGTGTGGGTCCGTCCCTGCAGCGTGTATCCCTTTTATTTCGCGTCGTTAGCTTACCTTGTTGGGGGCGCCCCTCGGGCTGCATGATCCCCAAGTCGCTCGGGCCTGACCCAGTGATCTCCGCATCTACTTGAATGAATCCACTCCTTCGCGGCTAATGTGCTTTACCTAGTTGCCTGCTTAGTTGACGCCAATTAATGGAGCTGCTCCCAAACGGCATGACGCTTGCGCATGGGTCCGTCCCTGCAACGCCGACGAACCTGGATGGCTGAGCTCTGGCCGCAGCAGCCCCGCATAGCGTCACCTCGTCAAGCCTTCAGTGTCTCACTACCCTTCAGAAGCAACCAACGGCTGACCGTCAATTGTTATGGCAACCCCTTGCTTTTTCTATGATGGACCTGCAGGACCTCCTGAAGGAGCCGTGTCAGGCGAGGCTCTTGCTGTGTCTCCTTCGCTCTCGTCAGCGCGAACCGCTTGCACGTTAAAGGGGGGTACCTGAGCATCGCGACTCAGGGCCCTTACTGGCTCTCCAGCCCTCACCCTCTGGCCTTGACCACGGCATCGCGACCTGGCATACTAGCGATGGCTGAGACTCGCTCGAGGGCCGGGACCCGAGGACGTAGAGCAGAAAGGGGAGCAAAGGCGAGAGGGGAGAGACACACGAGGACTTCGCCGAGCAACCTCGCGCCTGCCGATGCACGGACCCGGCCACACGCCAGAGAGTGGCCCCTGATCCTTGAGATAAGTTATCGCCTGGAAGCGCCAGCTACCGTGGCACCATCCCTGCACCTAATGCTATCCCATGTTAGCGACGTCGCTCCCCTTTCTCACCAAACGACGGCTGCTTGGGCGCCAAAGGGGACCTCCTGAGCATCGCGACTCAGGGGCTCTTACCGGACTCCGGGTCGCTCACCTCCTGGCCTTGACCATGGCATCGCGACCTGGCATACCAGCGAGGGCTGAAACCGCCTTGGGACTGGGACCTGTCGGCACAGAGCACCAAGCCCTCGTGAGGTTCGAAAGGGAGGACCGAGCTAAGACGGGATGAGCAACTCGCGTAAATCTACGGCGAGGGTTATATTAACAAACAGGATCACAGGCACCTTACAAGCCCCCACGGGGCGCGCTTTTGGTTCCTCGCAGGGAACAGATCCTAAAGAGACGCAAACTACGCGCATCGCTGCAAAAGACGCCATCATCAACAGTGGGCTGCCAAGTACCGACGCCAACCCCATCCAGATCAGAGTTGGTGGCGGCCTGACGAGCCTGCCCTGCTCCGGGAGCGGCATCGGCTCGGGGGCTTGTAGCTATCGTCGCTCGTCTCCGGAGTCGCTAAGGGCTCGTCGGAGTCCCTGGAGCCTCCGACGTCTCCACCGCCTGAGGAGCCGCCAAGGGAGCGATTGGCGAGCCCGGTCCTCATCACAGCAGGGCCCTGGCCGTCTTCACCAGGGCAGCACTCCAGCCGGCGCCTGTCCGCATCGAAGACCTTGAGGAGCATCACCGAAGCACCGTCGTAGTCCAAGTGGATCGCGAAGACACCCCTTGTCCTGCAAACCTGGGCAATCTCTCTCCAGCCCTGGGTCATGTAGACCTCGCCCGGGGCGACGACCGCGACCTCTGCCTCGGTCGCGAGGGTGCTGCAGCCGGTGTGCTGCAGCCAGAGCTCTAGGGGCTCCCCCTACGGGATGACGGAGGCGAAGAAGGGAGGAAGACGGATCCAAGACTGAAGAGGAATGGCAACGTGGAGCACAAACTCTTGGGAGGAGCCCTCGGTGTGGACCCCAGGGGGACGACCCACACCTTCGTGACCCGTCGGCGCCGGCGCCGGCGCCGCCCGTGGCGGTCAGCATCAGCTCCTTCAGGGCCCTCGACGTGGGCGTACAATGGAAGCGGGAACCCCGGCGGCGCCCGCTCGCCCCAAGGCCTCGATACCACCTGAAGGGCCCCCTCGTCCGGGCCATGGTGGACATGCCGTTTCTTCGGCGGAAGTGGGTCTGGTCCCTATTGGGGAGCCTTTCCCTTCTCTGCCGACGAGAACCGGTGGATCGGAGCCATCGTAACAAGACGGAGCAAGAACCGGGAAGAAGGCAAAGCAAGAAGGGATGGACTGGAAGGACGCACGACATTCCATACTTATAACCGGCGGAGGACAACCGCCGACCTCCACGATCGCAGGTAATCATGACCCATTTTGCATGCAGGGACTTGTCCAATCCGAGCAGTTGCCGAGGCGCCATGGGGAAGTGGAGACGCCCACGTCCAATCAACCGCCACGCGGCGCCCAAGGCCGCAGGCTGTTAGGGCCCGCGGCGCTTCGCTCTTGCCCTTCCGCCTCCCTGCACGGCCAAGTCCAGGCGCGCCTTGGGCCCGGGGGCTACTGTCGGCGTTCTGGGAACGGGGGTCCCCAGACTTGCCTGCCTGCGGCCTGTGGCGTGGCTCAAAGGGGGGCCCAGCACGGCCCATCTTCACCGACACAAACTCAAGACCCTCGCGAGGGGCCAAGCCTCGCGGAGCGGACGACACGGAGCTTCCTCAGGCACGGCCTCGTCAGGCTGGCTCACGAGGAGGCGGAGAGATCAAGGCGGGGTACCTCGCGAGGTGCCCGTGACGCAAGCCATGACGACTCAGGGCGCCAGGCGGGTGCCAGCCCGCGCAGCGTCCTCCTTTCCTCTTTGGTGCAAAGGGGGCAAGCGCAGCCGCAGAGTACCGAGGCATCAGGCAAAGGTTGCCATTTCGGTGCAACGAGACCAAGACCAGGAGGACTACGAGACGGAGGTCACCGTGGAGCCCAAGACGGCGTCATCACCAGAGCTTTGCGCAGGTGAAGACTACTTTTGTCAGGATAGTTCATACTTGCTGTCCCCCTTCAAATTAGCCCGCCATTGTTGGCTCCCTTCCCGCTCAATATTTGGGAAGAGGACCAAGGCCACTATAAATAGGACCGGCCACCCACGTAGCAAAGGGGTTGGATCAGTCTCCTCCAAGGGCTCGACAAGTAGAGAGGTGGTAAGAGAGAGAGAGAGATAGAGAAAGGTGGCTGAACTCCTCCCCGTAGTTCATCGCCCCAGCCAAGAACAGACCCTCGCGAGGCTGTTCTTCCTTGTACTGTTCATCATCATCAGCCCAAGAGGCAATCCACCACACCACACACTGGAGTAGGGTATTACACCACAACGGTGGCCCGAACCAGTATAAACCCTATGTCCCTTGTGTTGTTCTTTTCATAGCTTTGATTCTAGCATGGCGGGGGAGGTGCAGGAAGGTAGGAGGCGAAATCTCCGTGCGCACCCCAGTGTTCGAACCTCAAGGGTCTGCCGGAACCCGAAATCCGACAGGTGTGGGCACAGTCGCTCCTCGACCGTGTCGTCCGCCAGCGCGGAGCATGGGGCTTCCACTAGTGCATGGGCATAGTCGCTCCTTGACTGTGTTGTCCACCAGCGCGGAGCATGGGGCTTCCACTGGTGCGTGGGTGGGAGTTCCCTCGGGGGGTGACTCTGGGGCGTGTACAGCCCCGTTCATACGTGTGGCTAGCACGACAGAGCTGCAGGAGGTGTATCTGGGCACTTGTGAGCCAGCACAGGTCTCAGGAGGCCCTACCTCAAGGTGGGTTGCGCCTAGATTTTGGCGCGGGGTGCTCGTAAGAAACCTATGGGGCGATGGGGGGAGGTCCTGCGCCAAATGCCCCTCGGGAGGTTATCGCATGAGAAAAACGGACACCAATGACCCCAGGATGGGACGTGAATGGGACCAGCCCGCCAGACAGAGCTTAGCCATTGGTTTTATCGATGATGCAGGAACGGACCCGAGCACAAACACCATGCCAAGTCTTCTCATGCAAAGATCCCATGGAAAAACACCCAGCGCATGGCTCCCGCTACAGCGAAGCGCTGAACTGCGGTTGTACAAACCGGGCCATGCGCCCTTACTCGCCTACACGCGATTAGCTCATGTGAGAACAAGGCACCAAGGACCCCAGGAGGTGACGCGCACGGGAGCTGGCCCACGGGATAGAGCTTAGTCGCTTGGATTTGACAACGCTGCAGGGATGGACCCGAGCATAGATGCTGCAGGGGTAGCGCTGGTACGAGTCAACCACATTTAGCAGGCCAAATGGCATGCGGACGTAGCTGCAGGGGTAGCCCCCACTCCGGCTGATGCGAGACGGCCAGAAGACATCCTACGAAGCAGCCCTATTGAGGCTTGGGATGTTGATGCAGACGCGTAGCCCACCGCCCATGTCAGGGGCCGCGGCTGCACCCGGTGGTGTGGGGTGACGCTCTCCACGCATGGCTCGCGCCTCCTGAAGCTTTTCGATAGCCTTGGTGATGAACTCTTGCACACCTGGCACCTCGCGCCTTTGTAGGATTGAAAGTATGTCTAGAGGGGGGTTATTAGACTACTTGACCAAATAAAAATCTAGCGTTTTCCCAATTTTAATTCTTGGCAGATTTTAGCAACTTAGCACAAGTCAAGCAATCAACCTACACATGCAATTCTAAGAGTATAGCAGCGCAAAGTAAAACAATTGAATTTGAAGGTAAAGGGAGGAGTTTGGAGTGTGCAAACACAATTGGAGACACGGATATTTTTGGCGTGGTTCCGATAGGTGGTGCTATCGTACATCCACGTTGGTGGAGACTTCAACCCACGAACGGTAACAGTTGCGCGAGTCCACGGAGGGCTCCACCCATGGAGGGTCCACGAAGAAGCAACCTTGTCTATCCCACCATGGCTGTCGCCCACGAAGGACTTGCCTCACTCGGGTAGATCTTCACGAAGTAGGCGATCTCCTTGCCCTTACAAACTCCTTGGTTCAACTCCACAATCTTGTCGGAGGCTCCCAAGTGACACCTAGCCAATCTAGGAGACACCAGTCTCCAAGAAGTAACAAATGATGTGTTGATGATGAACTCCTTGCTCTTGTGCTTCAAATGATAGTCTCCCCAACACTCAACTCTCTCTCACAGGATATGGATTTGGTGGAAAGAAGATTTGAGTGGAAAGCTACTTGGGGAAGGCTAGAGATCAAGATTCATATGGTTGGAATGGAATATCTTGACCTCAACACAAGTGTAGGTGGTTCTCTCTCAAAAAATATGTGTTGGAAGTGTAGGCATGTTCTGATTGTTCTCTCCTTGAATGAAGAGGAGGTGGAGGGGTATATATAGCCTCCACACAAAATCTAACCGTTACACACAGATCATGAAACTCGGTGGGACCGAATCATGAAACTTGGTCAAACCGATTTAGTTCAAAATGTGAACGTTAGGATTCTCGGTGGGACCGACATGTCAACTCGGTGGGACCGATTTCGTTAGGGTTAGGGCATAACGTAATCTCGGTGAGACCAATTTTGGTAATGGACTAACAGAGAGTTGGTCAGGCAAGCTCGGTGGGACCGATTCGCTCATCTCGGTTGGACCGAACTGTTATGGAAGGGAAATAGAGAGTTTACATTGCAATCTCGGTGGGACCGATCGCTCATCTCGGTTTGACCGAAATGTTACGAAGGGAAACAGTGAGATTACAATCCCATTTCGGTGAGACCGAGATCCCTATCGGTGAGACCGAAAATACTAGGGTTTCTGGCATGTCAACTGAACTCGGTGGCGCCGGATGGAAAATTTCGGTGGGGCCGAGTTTGACTTTTGGTTTGGGACATATGTGGATGTGAGAAAGTAGTTGAGGGTTTTGGAGCATATAACTAAGCACTTTGAGCAAGCAAGCCATTAGGCAACACCTCATCCCCTCTTAATAGTATTGGCTTTTCCTATGGACTCAATGTGATCTTGGATCACTTAAAATGAAAAGATGTAGAGTCCTGAGCTTTGAGCTTGAGCCAATTCTTTGTCCTTAGCATTTTGAGGGGTCCACTTTTCTCATCCATGCCATGCCAATCATTGAGCTTTCCTGAAATGTTTATCTTGAAATAGCATTAGCTCAATGAACTATATGTTGTTAGGAATTACCAAAACCACCCAGGGATAGTTGCACTTTCAATCTCCCCCTTTTTGGTAATTGATGACAACGTATAGATCAAAGCTTCGACAAATGATACATAAGATTGAAAAGACATCGTCGCTTTGAGAAGTATGTGATAAGCAAGAGCTCCCACTAAATTTGTGCATTATTTAAAATTTGCTTTTGAATGCAAATGCACAATCGATTAGGATCATGGGTTACTCTTCCATGTCACATACATCTTGGTGGAGCGCTCAAAATGATAGAGATTAAAAGCATGCACTCATCACCAAGCAAGTGAATGATCATATAAGGAATGTAAAGGATAGCATCATTCAACCAAACATTAATGTAGCATATGATCGACCACACGATCAACAAGTATCTCACAAGGACATAAAGTATCTCACACAAGCACTCAATAAAGAAGTTCAACCAAAATAGCAAGAGAGATAAAAAGAACAACACTCTCTCTCGAAGCCTATGATCTATACATTTTTCTCCCTCTTTGGCAACAAGTTACCAAAAAGTTCAAAAATGCATAGTGCTAAATGACTCTCAGGCTTGATCTTCGGGAGGTGGTGTAGAGATAAATCCAAGGACGAAGGCTTCCGATGAAGTAGTTGGAGCTGATGGAGTGGGTGCTGGAGGTGGCACTAGAGCTGTGGCTGCGGGTGCTGACACTGAAGCTCGAGTATCTGTCACAGACATTTCAGCAGACCTTGGACCTCATGGAACTCTCTTGAAAGCAGCAGTAGTGGACTTGCCCTTCTTCTCCTCTGCTTCCTCCTGTAGCTGCTCAACTACAGTTTGGATCTCAATTACCTTGACATCTAGATCATAGAACTTCTGCTCAACAATCCTCTCCAAGCTCTCCTGGTTCTGAGTCAGGGTGGCCAAGCCCTTCCCAATCCTCAGTGTAGCTTGAATCAGATATCCAAGCTGATCTTGCTTGGTCATCAAGAAGGCCTGAGATGCCTCTTCAGCAGTTGGCACCCTTGCAGCTTTCTCTGCCCTTTCCTTCTCTCTCTTCTCATGTGCTTGAGCTGAAGATGGTTCATTTTCATCAATCACCACAGTGTTGTCTTCAAAATCAGGGTATATGGGCAGGTGCTCCTTATCCAAAATATATGTGCATGTGGCCATCTTTGAGTTAATGAGCTCCTGAATTTGTGGGGCATACCCATAACTTCTCTTCTGGTCAGCAGCAGTCCTCTTGATTGTCTCAATAATCAAACTCATGACCTTGAACTTCTGTGCGACATCAAATATGTGCAGCAAGTTTATATCATGTCCTCTGATCATCTTGTGATCACCTGACTTGGGTAGCAGTGTGTGCCTCAGAATCCAGCTTATGGTAGGCAAACCAGACAACAAGTAGTGGACAGATCCAAACTTGTGCGTATCCAAAGCAGCATCTGGGATCTCTTTATACATGTTGGCCATTGTGTTGTGGTCTTTCTTCTTATCAGCATATACATCTAAGTCATCCTCACTTTCTTTTGGGGCATTGATCAACTGAGCCCATTCATCAACAGAAGATTGGTACATGGTACCCTCAGACATCCAAACGATCTTCCCATCTGGATAGAAATGGGCAGTGGAGTAGAACGGCATGATCAGCTCATCATTCCACTTGGTGAGATTTTGTGCAACGAATTCATCAACTCCACATGCCTTAAAACTGTCATACACTCCAGGATAGTGATCTTCATTCTTATGGATGTACTCCCAGTCTACCCATTTCATGTCACACACAATGGGCTTCTTGTCAAGCAACATTGTCTCATAGAAGTCCTGCTGTTCCTTAGTGTGAAACCTATAGTCCACAGCAGTTCTTCTCCTGTTAGCATATGGATCAGACTCTCTCCATAGTCTCAATCTTGCATCCTTCCTGATTTTCATGTTTTTTGCAATTGGATGTGCACCATTATGGTCAGGGATCTTGGGTTTCAGCTTCCTTAGCACTTGAGTTTGATCTTCTTTAGCAACTTCAGGCACTGGGGCCTTGTTCTTTTCCTCAGCAGAAATGTTTCTAGTGCTTCTCTTGGGCTTCTGAGCTGGAGCAGCTGCCTTGGGAGCAACTTTGGGCTTAGATGGAGCAGCCCCTGATCTGATTGCATCTCCCATGAGCTTTTGAGCTTTGGGTGCTAGTGCAACATCCTCTTCCTCTTCATCACCATCTCTCATAATTAATGATCTGCCAAGCACTCTGGCAGTGGTCTTCTTGACCCCTTCCTTCCTTTTCTTGCCTTCTCCAACTACCTCTTCAGATGGCTTGGAGGTTTCAGCAGTGGGTGCTCTGGCCTTAGACATGGGGACTCTCTTTGCTCGTGCCTTCTTATGCATCCCTGGCTTGACAATAGCAGCTGAGCCATACTCCTTTTTCGGCACCTTTTTCGTGGAGCCGACTTCTTCCTCTACAGCCACATAATTCTCATCCTCAGAATCTGAGGTCTTGTTCTTTCTTGTTCTGGTGGCTGCCTTTGGAAAGTTACTTGGTGTGCTCCTACTGCCATCATCAGATGAACTGGAGGGACTAGTGCCCTCACTCAGTTGAACCTGCTCCTCAGACTTGTTCTGGCTATGACTTTGGTCAGACATCATGTAGGCAAACTGTCAGCAGACCCTATCAATAGATTATAGATGAGGTAGAGTAGATGAGCATCACAAAGTGCCGGAGTTTTGCAAAACAATTGACCCAAAAACTTAGTTTTAGTTCTTCACAGAAAGCATTTCGGATCTATCAATTTGTAAACTCGGTGATACCGAAGCAGTTTTTTGAACCTAAACTAGTGAACTCGGTCAGACCGAGTCACAGTTCGGTGGCACCGAGACTGCTAGGGTTTCACAAAGAATTGAACTCGGTCACACCGATTTGCAATTTTCGGTCAAACCGAAAACGCATGTGCAATGGCCTAAGCCAAATCGGTGAGACCGATTTCTACAACTCGGTCAGTCCGAGATGAATTCGGCGGAGACCTAACCCTAAATTTTCAAATCAAAACCAATCTACGGGGCATTTTCGCTGGACAGGATGATTTCATTTGTGGGAAGAATCATGGCAAAGCAATGTGCTAAGAATTGGAGTTATGGATTAGCACAAAGATCAAGTTCGTACCCTAGTTCGGCGGCGAACTTGCTACGGCGGCAACGGCGGGGCAGATATCCGTTGACGGCGGCAGAGACCAATGGCGGCAGGTCGCTGGCGACGAGAGGATGATCCGGAGACCCGAAGTGGCAGAGTAGGTTCTGCGCGGGCGAAGGGGTTTCGGAAAATTTTCCAAAATTTGGCGCGTCGGTATATATAACCTGACCCTGTCGGTGTGACCTAGTGGAGCAACTCGGTGGCACCGAGATGCAAAACTGGAGGCAGTTACTGCAACTCGGTGTGACCGAAAGGTTCTAATCGGTTGCATCGAGATTGAAAACCTAGATCAACTAAGTGATCTCGGTAGGACCGAAAAGGATGAATCGGTCAGACCGAGATACACAAAGAGGTTTTGGAAGTTTAAGTCTATGACAAATCGGGAACTCCGAGTGCTCCTCACACAGAGTGGTTCGAATTTGACTTGTTCAAACTTTGTGATGTAGCATGAATAGAGTTTGAGACGAGAAAAGCATAGATAGCTAGAGGGAGTTCTTAGGCATTCTTGTCCATCCATTTGGCAAAAGAGAAAAAGGCCAAACAATCAAAGAAACAAATGGATGTCCTTGAATGAGGAAAGTATGCAACCAACATGCTCACACAATTAAAATGGTAAATGAAATATGTGACAAAGCATGCACAAACACTCTAGCATCTATCAAGTAATTGGCGATGACTAGGTCATCTATATATGAGTATATTGACTTAGGAGTCAAATGAGAACATTTGATCATAGGTCATACTCATCGTTTAAGCACAAGTGGGGTTACCACTTTTACACAAAGCATTGTTGTGTTCACACCATTAGAGTTGCTTTAACTCAATTGATTAGAGTAAAGCTCCCCCTAGATGTGATATCCCCCCTAAGAGGGATCAACTAACCTTGGGTTTTGTCGATGATGACTTCATGTATGTGTTGAAGATGTGGATGCTCAATGTTGATGTAGATCGCTCAGAACAATCCTTTGGAGTGAGTTGGACTTTCAATACCTACATGGGTTAGTCCCACAAGGAACAAACAAGGATATCCATAGACATAGAGTGATGTGTACACAAGATGATGTCCATGGAAGCATTAGGTTACCTTGTCCCTTGTCTTACCAACAAGAGGGTTTGTGACTCCTTGAACTAGTGCAAGATATGGAAGTTGTTTGCACTTGTCCTCGCCAAAATGATATGAGTGAAGTATGTTGGCGGAGTCACCCTGAAGAATTCTCTAGTTCTTCTTCTTCAAGATCCACACCATCTTGATGGGAATCCTTGGAGTTGTAGTCGTACTTGATGAAGTAGAACTTGATGTGGTCTTGGGAACCCACTTGACCAAGGCTTTGGGTGCTTCTTCAAATGCATCAATCTCCTCTTGAAGCTTCTCCTTGCCTTTTTGCTTGTGGTCTTGTGGTGGAAGATCATCTTGAGATTGTGTTCCTTTGAAAGAAGTAGGATCATACTTCTCTTGTTGAGGAACAAACTTCGTCTTGGGGTATTGATCTTCATCCCACTCAACTCCATTGGCATTGAACTTTCGTTCAAAACCAACACCTTGATTCTTCTGGTGTCTTCCTTGCTTGCGTACAATTTCACACCTTTCTCTATAATTCCCTTCAATAAGCTATTTTCTTGCTCAAGTGTAACTTGGCTAAGAGAATCATTAGTGGAATCAAGAGAGCTACTAGAAGCAACAACATTGGATTTAGCATGATTGTTGTTACTACTAGATGAAGAATCTTTCTTCTTCTTGTTACTTGATTTAACTTGTGGCATGTAAGTAGACAAGAGTAAATGCTTAGCAATGTAAGAAGAACTTTTCTTGCGAAGATCATCATCGATTGCCTTTAAAAACTCATGTTCTTGCTCAAGGTTGAGCTTTTCAAAGCTTAGCTTGTCATGAGTCTTTAAAAGTTCTCGATGATCTTCCAAGGTAGTTTCATGAGCTAACTTAAGAGTGTTTAGATCTTTAGTTAGACGCTCAATCTCCTTCTTATCATCATCATTCGTTTTATCTTGATTATCATTATTAATAGCAACCTCATCATAGTTTTTATAACTAGAGTTGTCAACAAGTAAATCATCATCACCTAGCAAATCATCTTCATCACCATTGAAATCAACATACTCGGGGTGTGTTACCTTTGGACCTTTAGCCATGAATCATCTCCCAATTCCTTCATTTGGTGAGTCAAATATGTCGAAGGAGTTGGTTGTCACAAGTTCTAGTCCGGAAACACCTTCATCCTGAGTATAGTCAGAGTCGGAGTGATAACTTCTTTCGGAGTGATTGTCGGAGTCGGAACCGGATACCCATTCACCAACATGAGCTTGATGTCTTCTTTTTGTGTAGCTCCTTGATGACTTGTCCTTCCTTTCCGAGTCCTTGCTTCTCCGAGAGGGTCTTCATTCATAACGATCATCTCTACTCCTTCTTTTGGGAGAATCTTCTCTTCTTTTGTAGGGAGTCGTACACTCATTGGAATAGTGTATGGGTCTTCCACAATTGTAGCAATTGCGCTCACGACTGGAAGATCTTTTGTCATTGTAGGACCTTGACTTGGAACTTCTTTCCTTGCTTCTACTCTTGTAGAACTTGTTGAAGTTCTACACCATTAGACTCAATTCTTCATTGAAGGTTTGCTTCTCACTTGATGATGTGGGAGCATCACACGAGGCTTTGTAAGCACCACTTGACTTGTTCTAAAGATCTTCCTTATCCTTGAGTGACATCTCATGAGCAACAATTCTTCCAATAACTTCCGTTGGCTTGAGATCTTTGTAATTGGGCATCATTTGGATCAATGTACACACGGTATCATATTTTCCATCCAAGGCTCTTAGGATCTTCTTGATGATGAATCTATCGGTCATCTCTTCACTTCCTAAACGGCAATCTCATTTGTGATGAGAGCAAGCCTAGAGTACATTTCAGTGACGCCTTCACCATCCTTCATTTTGAACTTGTCAAGCTGACTTTGAAGCACATCCAATTTGGATTCGTTGACAGATTCGGTACCTTCGTGCATATCAATCAAAGTATCCCAAATTTCCTTTGCATTCTCAAGACGACTGATTTTGTTGAATTCTTCGGGGCATAATCCGTTGACGAGAATATCACAAGCTTGAGCATTGTATTGTAGCATCTTCAACTCTTCTGTGGTAGCTTCACGGTTTCGTTCTCTCCCATCAAAGATTTCACCTTGCAAGCCAATACACACAATAGCCCAAACGGCGGGGCTATGTCCAAGAATATGCATTTCATCTTATGCTTCCAACTAGCAAAATTTGTACCATCAAATTAAGGACCTCTACGATGGTAATTTCCCTCACTAGACGCCATACTCTCCTAGGTTGTGAAACCAAGGCTATGACCACCAAAAGCTATGGAAATCAAAGCAAATGGAGACCAAAGCTCTGATACCACTTGTAGGATCAAAAGTATGTCTAGAGGGGGGTGATTAGACTACTTGACCAAATAAAAATCTAGCCTTTTCCCAATTTTAATTCTTGGCAGATTTTAGCAACTTAGCACAAGTCAAGCAATCAACCTACACATGCAATTATAAAAGTATAGAAGCGGAAAGTAAAAGAATTGCATATGAAGGTAAAGGGAGGAGTTTGGAGTGTGCAAACACAATTGGAGACACGAAGATTTTTGGCGTGGTTCCGATAGGTGGTGCTATCATACATGCACGTTGGTGGAGACTTCAACCCATGAAGGGTAACGGTTGCGTGAGTCCACAGAGGGCTCCACCCACGGAGGGTCCACGAAGAAGCAACCTTGTCTATCCGACCATGGCCGTCGCCCACGAAGGACTTGCCTCACTCGGGTAGATCTTCACGAAGTAGGCAATCTCCTTGCCCTTACAAACTCCTTGGTTCAACTCCACAATCTTGACGGAGGCTCCCAAGTGACACCTAACCAATCTAGGAGACACCACTCTCCAAGAGGTAACAAATGGTGTGTTGATGATGAACTCCTTGCTCTTGTGCTTCAAATGATAGTCTCCCCAACACTCAACTCTCTCTCACAGGATTTGGATTTGGTGGAAAGATGATTTGAGTGGAAAGCAACTTGGGAAGGCTAGAGATCAAGATTTATGTGGTTGGAATGGAATATCTTGACCTCAACACAAGTGTAGGTGGTTCTCCCTCAGAAAATATGTGTTGGAAGTGTAGGCATGTTCTGATGGCTCTATCCTTGAATGAAGAGTGGGTGGAGGGGTATAAATAGCCTCCACACAAAATCTAACCATTACACACAGATCATCAAACTCGGTGGGACCGAATCATGAAACTCGGTCAGACCGATTTATTTCAAAATGTTAACGTTAGGATTCTCGGTGGGACCGACATGTCAACTCAGTGGGACCGATTTTGTTAGGGTTAGGGCTTGGTGGGACCGATTTTGGTAATGGACTAACAAAGAGTTGATCAGGAAAAGTCGGTGGGACCGATTCGCTCATCTCAGTTGGACCGAAGTGTTACGGAAGGGAAACAAAGAGTTTACATTGCAATCTCGATGGGACCGATCGCTCATCTCGGTTTGACCGAAACATTACGAAGGGAAACAAAGAGATTACAATCCCATCTTGGTGAGACTGAGATCCCTATCGGTGAGACCGAAAAGACTAGGGTTCCTGGCAGTGGCTATATCAATTGAACTTGGTGGCGCCGGATGGAAAACTTCAGTGGGGCCGAGTTTGACTTTTGGTTTGGCACATATGTGGATGTGAGAAAGTAGTTGAGGGTTTTGGAGCATATCACTAAGCACTTTGAGCAAGCAAGCCATTAGGCAACACCTCATCCCCTCTTAATAGTATTGGCTTCTCCTATGGACTCAATGTGATCTTGTATCACTTAAAATAAAAAGATGTAGAGTCCTTAGCTTTGAGCTTGAGCCAATTCTTTGTCCTTAGCATTTTGAGGGGTCCACTTTTCTCATCCATGCCATGCCAATCATTGAGTTTTCCTGAAATGTTTATCTTGAAATAGCATTAGCTCAATGAACTATATGTTGTTAGGAATTACCAAAACCACACAGGGATAGTTGCACTTTCAGCCTTGCGCCTTGCTCACGGAGGCGTGCATCGAAGCATGCCTCCACGTGGTTCCCAACGCCTCCCTCGTCGCACTGGTCAAGTCAGAGGCCCTCCAAATGAGAGCCCCCAAGCCTGTCCTGAGGGGGCGCCGGGTGCGCCATCCTATGTGAGAGGGAAAGGCGCCCCAGCAGTGGGCACGGGGCCTGAGGCACAATCGGCAGGCACCCCGGCCCCCTAACGGCCCTTGGAGAGGAGTTGCTTCTTCTTCTTAGGGATGGCCTCAGGAGGCAGGATGGCGCCCTCGTCATCAGAGTTCTCGACCGCCGCAGCTTGGTAGGCACGCTTGAGGGAACATAGCGCATCCTTTTCATCGCACGCGACCGTGATGATTCCCCCGCACCCTGGCATCTTGAGGACATTGTAACCATGGTGAGTTGCTGCCATGAACTTGGCGAGTGCCGGATACCCTAGGATGGCATTGTATGGGAGGCCAATGTGGGCGATGTCAAAGTCGATGAGCTCGGTGTGGTAGTTGTGTCGTTTGCCAAAGGTGAGTGGGATGCGCACCTACCCCAGGGGAACGGTGGAGCCATCGGTCACTCTTGAGAAAGGCTTGGTGGGGAGGAGATGGTCATAGGGCACTTGGAGCGTCTCAAATGTCTTGACGGAGAGAATGTTGAGCCCCGCTCCACCATCGATGAGGGTTTTGGTGACGAGGATGTTGCAGATGGTTGGCGTGCAGAGCATCGGGAGCGCACCAGCGGTGGATGAGCACTTAAGTTAGTCCATGGAGTCAAAGGTGATGGCGTGCTTGGACCACCTGAGGGGACGCGACACCTCAAGCTTGGGGGGGGGGGCTTCATTCACCTCGCGAGAGAACTACTTGAAGATGTGATGGGAGGCGGGAGCGTGAGCACCACCCAGGATGCAGGCGATCGCACGAGGCTCCTAGAAGCCCCCAGCCCCATCGTCTTGCCGGCTGTCATTGTTTCTCCTTGGTGACGATGGCAGTAGAGGGAGGCTGGCGTTGCCTTGAGGATGGTCCTCACGAGGCCGGTCCCGCCAGGGGCCGTCACAAGGCTGGCCTTACTAGTGGTCATTGCAGGGTTGGTCGCGCCAGTCCTGGCCGGGGTCGCGGTTGTCCCAGTGGCCTTTGCCGCGGCCTCCTCCATGGTTATAGCCGTGCCCGCTACGGTCAGGGCGGTGGCTAGGGCGCCCGTCTTGGATTGCCCTGAGCTCCTGGCAGTCGTTGGTGTTGTGGCTGTGGACGTTGTGGAAGACGCAGAACGGGCGATTGCCCCTAGGAGGCTGTCATGGTCACGGCCACGCTTCATCTCGAGCTCCGCGGGTAGCACGGAGGGTCCCTGACGCTTTGATTCCTTGGCCTTGGCCTTCTTGTCTTCCGGGTCGGGCTCCGGGAGCTCAGGGAGGGAGAGGTGGCCTCCTCGGCACTCGCACAGTTGTTCGCCAGGTTGAACATCTCCAGGGCCGAGCACAGATCCTCATGAATGGCGAGCTCCTCTTTCATCCTGACATCCCGGACGCCTTCGGAGAACACCGAGATGATGGCCTCGTCCGACGCCTTTGGGATTTTGAGGCGAACATGGGTGAAGCATTGTACGTACTTGTGCAAGGTTTCGCCCGGCTGCTGCTGCACGTTCCGCAGGTCGCCCGCCGCAGGAGCGTGGTCACGAGTGCCCTAGAAGTTGGTGATGAAATGCTCGCGAAGGTCGTCCCAGGAGGAGATCGACCCCTCCGGGAGGTTGAGGAGCCAGGAGTGCGCTCCGTCCTTGAGGGCCATGGGGAACCAATTGGCCATAACCCTCTCGTCGCCTTTTCCGCTACGATGCTCAGCGCGTAGAGCTGGAGGAATTCCACGGGGTCGGGGTTGCCATCGTAGAGCGGAGGCATATCTGGCTTCAACATGCTGGGTGATGTCTACTACGTAACCTTCTTCTTGTAGACTCGTGTTGGGCCTCCAAGCGCAGAGTTTTGTAGGACAGTAGCAATTTTCTCTCAAGTGGATGACCTAAGGTTTATCAATCCGTGGGAGGCGTAGGATGAAGATGGTCTCTCTCAAACAAACCTGCAACCAAATAACAAAGAGTCTCTTGTGTCCCCAACACACCCAATACAATGGTAAATTGTATAGGTGCACTAGTTCGCCGAAGAGATGGTGATACAAGTGTACTATGGATGGCAGATATAGGTTTGGGAAAATTTTCTTTTTGCCACTCTAAATTTTACCAATTTTCCATATGCCATTCTAGATTTTGATATTTCACTTTTGCCACTGTTAGCTTTTGATAATTATCACAATTGTCATTCCATGGCAAAAGCAAAATAATTTTATTTCATTTTCACCCCTCTTAGCTTTTGAAATATATCACAATTGCCACTCTGAAAATTTTCCTTTTGCCACGAAAATGGCAATTATGAAAATTGTCAACAACTAAGAGTGGCAAAAGTGAAATTTCAAAATCTAGAGTGGCATAAGAAAAATTGGCAAAATCTAGAGTGGAAAAAACAAAATTTTCCCTTTTTTAATCTGAAAATATAAAAACAGCAAGGTAACTAGTAAAAAAAGTGAGCAAAACGGTATTGCAATGGTTGGAAACAAGGCCTAGGGTTCATAATTTCACTAGTGCAAGTTCTCTCAACAATGATTACATAATTGGATCATATAACAATCCCTCAACGTGCAACAAAGAATCACCCCAAAGTTTCTATTGGAGAACGTAGGACGAAAACATGCATCAACCCCTATGCATAGATTACCCCAATGTCACCTCGGGAATCCACGAGTTGAGTGCCAAAACATACATCAAGTGAATCAATGGAACATCCCATTGTCACCACAGATATCCCATCGCAAGACATACATCAAGTGTTCTCAAATCCAATACTCAATCCAACATAACAAAACTTCAAAGAGCAAGACTCAGTTCATCACAAGAAGATAGAGGGGGAGAAAGACCATATGATCCTACTATAGTAACAAAGCTCGCGGTACATCAAGATCGTGCCAAATCAAGAACACGAGAGAGAAAGAGAGATCAAACACATAGCTACTGGTACATACCCTCAGCCCCGAGGGTGAACTACTCCCTCCTCGTCATGCAGAGTGCCGGGATGATGAAGATGGCCTCCGGTGATGGTTGCCCCCTCCGACAGATTGGCGGAATGGGATCCAGATTGGTTTTTCGTGGCTACTGAGGCTTGTGGCAGCGGAACTCCCAATCTAGGTCTCTTTCTTGGGGTTTCTGGATTTATAGGAATTTTTGGCGTCAGTTTCACATCAAGGGGGTCCACGAGGCAGCGATAAGGTAGGGGGCGTGCCCTAGGTGGGTGGGTGCACCCTCCACCCTTGTGTTGACTCGGGACTCTTTTGACCCAACTCTTGTGCTTCGAGGGCTTCTTCTGGTCCATAAAAAATCACCCTAAATTTTCAGCTCATTTGGACTCAGTTTGATATTCCTTTTATGTAAAACTCAAAAACAAGGAAAAACAGAAACTGGCACTGGGCTCTAGGTTAATAGGTTTGTACCAAAAATAATATAAAATAGCATATAAATGCATATAAAACATCCAAGATATATAATATAATAGCATGGAACAATCAAAAATTATAGATACGTTGGAGACGTATCTAGCATCCCCAAGCTTAATTCATGCTCGTCCTCGAGTAGGTAAATGATTAAAACAGAATTTTTGATGTGGGATGCTACCTAACATATTTATACATGTAATCTTCTCTATTGTGGCATGAACGTTCTGATCAATAAGATTCAAAACAAAAATTTAATATTGACATAAAAACAATAATACTTCAAGCATACTAATAGAGCAATCATGTCTTTTCAAAATAACATGGCCAAAGAAAGTTATCCCTACAAAATCATATAGTCTGGCTATGCTCCATCTTCATCATAGAAAATATTCAAATCATGCACAACCCCGATGACAAGCCAAGCAATTGTTTCATACTTTTGTTGTTCTCAAACCTTTTCAACTTTCATGCAATACATGAGGCGTGAGCCATGGACATAGCACTATATGTGGAATAGAGTATGGTGGTTGTGGAGAAGACAAAAAGAAGGAGATAGTCTCACATCAACTAGGAGTATCAATGTGCTATGGATATTCCCATCAATAGATATCAATGTGAGTGAGTAGGGATTGCCATGCAACAGATGCACTAGAGCTATAAGTGTATGAAAGCTCAAAAAGAAACTAAGTGGGTGTGCATCCAACTTGCTTGCTCACGAATACCTAGGGAAATTTGAGGAAGCCCATCGTTGGAATATACAGGACAAGTTCTATAATGAAAAATTCCCACTAGTATATGAAAGTGACAACATAGGAGACTCTCTATCATGAAGATCATGGTGCTACTTTGAACCACAAGTGTGGAAAAACGATAGTAACATTGCCCCTTCTCCCTTTTCTCTCATTTTTGTTTGGCTTCTTTGGCCTCTTTTTTGTTGGATTCTTTGGCCTATTTTATTTTTCCTCACATGGGGCAATGCTCTAATAATGAAGATCATCACACTTTTATTTACTTACAACTCAAGAATTACAACTCGATACTTAGAGCAAAATATGACTCTATATGAATGCCTCCAACGGTGTACTGGGATGTGCAATGACTCAAGAGCGACATGTATAAAGTTTGGAATGGTGGCTTTGCCATAAATACGATGTCAACTACATGATCATGCAGAGCAATATGACAATGATGAAGCATGTCATAATAAACGGAACAGTGGAAAGTTGCATGGCAATATAGCTCGGAATGGCTACGAAAATGCCATAATAGGTAAGTATAGTGGCTGTTTTGAGGAAGGTATATGGTGGGTGTAAGGTACCAGCGAAACTTGCACGGTACTAGAGAGGCTAGCAATGGTGGAAGGGTGAGAGTACGTATAATCCATGGACTCAACATTACTCATAAAGAACTCACATACTTATTGCAAAAATATAGTAATCATCGAAGAAAACTACTACGCGCATGCTCCTAGGGGGATAGATTGGTAGTAAAAGACCATCGCTCGTCCCCGACCGTCACTCATAAGGAAGACAACCAATAAATAAATCATGCTCCGACTTTATCACATAACGGTTCACCATACGTGTATGCTACGGGAATCACAAACTTTAACACAAGTATTTCTACAATCCACAATTACTCACTAGCATGACTCTAATATCACCATCCTCATATATCAAAACAATCATAAGGAATCAAACTTCTCATAGTATTCAATGCACTTTATATGAAAGTTTTTATTATATCCCTCTTGGATGCCCATCATAGTAGGACTAAATTAATAACCAAAGAAAATTACCATGCTGTTTAAAGACTCTCAAAATAATATTAGTGAAGCATGAGAGTTCAAAAATTTCTATAAAATAAAACCACCCCCGTGCTCTAAAAAGATATAAGTGAAGCACTAGAGCAAAATTTCCTAGCTCAAAACAAAAGATATAAGTGAAGCACATAGAGTATTCTAATAAATGACGATTCATGCGTGTCCCTCTCGAAAGGTGTGTACAACAAGGTTGATTGTGTAAAACTAAAAAGCAAAGACTCATATCATACAAGACGCTCCAAGCAAAACACATTTCATGCGCTGAATAAAAATATAGCCTCAAGTAAAGTTACTGATAGACGAACACGAAAGAGGGGATGCCTTCCGGTGCATCCCCAAGCTTAGGCTCTTGGTTGTCCACGAATATTACCTTGGGGTGCCTTGGTAATCCCCAAGCTTAGGCTATTGCCACTCCTTATTTCATAGTCCAGCAAACCTTACCCAAAACTTGAAAACTTCACAACACAAAACTCAACAGAAAACTCATGAGATCCGTTAGTATAAGAAAAGAAATCACCACTTATGACACTATTGTGAACTCATTATCTATTTATATTGTTTTAATATCTACTGTATTCCAACTTATCCATGGTTCATACCCTCCGATACTACTCATAGATTCATCAAAATAAGAAAACAACGCATGAAAAACAGAATCTGTCAAAAACAGAATAGTCTATAGTAATCTGGAAACTTTGCATACTTATGTAACTCCAAAAATTCTGAAAAATTAGGAAAGTCTAGGAAATTTGTATATCAATATTTTGAAAAATGAATCAGAATTTTATCACGCTTTTGTAAAAAATGAGATTTATTTTATTGGGCGCAAAAGTTTCTGTTTTTCAGCAAGATCAAATCAACTATCACCATAGACCATCCCAAAGGTCTTACTTGGCACTTTATTGCAACAAAAACTATAAAACATGATTAATACAGTATCCTAATCATGTTAACACACAAAAATAGTAGGTATAAATATTGGGTTGTCTCCCAACAAGCGCTTTTCTTTATTGCCTTTCTAGATAGGCATGATGATTTCAATGTTGCTCTCATAAAAGATAAGAATTGCAACATTATGGGAGCATCATGAAGCATATGACTAGCACATTTAAGTCTAACCCACTTCCTATGCATAGGGATTTTGTGAGCAAACAATTTATGGGCACATGAATCAACTAGCATAGGAAGGCAAAACAAGCAAAACTTCAAGATTTTCAACAAATAGAGAGGAAACTTGATATTATTGCAACTCCTACAAACATATATTCCTCTCTAATAATAATTTTCAGTAGCATCATGAATGAATTCAACAATATAACCATCACATAAAGCATTATTTTCATGATCCACAAGCATAGAAAATTTACTACTCTCCACATAAGCAAAATTCTTCTTATTCATAATAGTGGGAGAAAATTCAACAAAATAACTATGATGTGAGGCATAATCCAATTGAAAATTAAAATCAGGATGACGAGCTTCATGGTTATCATTACTCTTTATATCATACATGTCATCACAATAATCATCATAGATAGCAAATTTGTTCTCATAATCAATTGAACCCTCTTCCAAAATAGTGGATTCATCACTAAATAAAGTCATGACCTTTCCAAATCCAGTTTCATAAATATTATAAGATTCTAAATCCTCCAAAATAGTGGGATATGATCATTACCTAGAGTTGACACTCTTCCAAACCCACTTTCATCAACATAATCATCATAAATAGGAGGCATTCTATCATGATAACAAATTTGCTCATCAAAACTTGGGGGACAAAAAAATATCATCTTCATCAAACATAGCATCCCCAAGATTATGGCTTTGCATATCATTACCATCATCGATATTTGAAGAATTCATACTAACAGCATTCAATCATGATCATCATTCAAATATTTTGTGCCAAACATTTTATTGACTTCTTCTTCTAACACTTGAGCACAATTTTCCTTTCCATCATTTTCACAAAAGATATTATAAAGATGAAGCATATGAGGCAACCTCAATTCCATTTTTTATAGTTTTCTTTTATAAACTAAACTAGTGAGAAAAGAAGAAACTAAAAGATTCAATTGCAAGATCTAAAGATATACCTTAAAGCACTCACCTCACCGGCAACGACGCCAGAAAAGAGCTTGATGTCTACTACGCAACCTTCTTCTTGTAGACTTGCGTTGGGCCTCCAAGCGCAGAGTTTTGTAGGACAGTAGCAATTTTCCCTCAAGTGGATGACCTAAGGTTTATCAATCCATGGGAAGCATAGGATGAAGATGGTCTCTCTTAAACAACTATGCAACCAAATAACAAAGAGTCTCTTGTGTCCCCAACATACCCAATACAATGGTAAATTGTATAGGTGCACTAGTTCGGCGAAGAGATGGTGATAGAAGTGTAATATGGATGGTAGATATATGTTTTTGTAATCTGGAAATATAAAAACAGCAAGGTAACTAGTAACAAAAGTGAGCGAAAATGGTATTGCAATGCTTGGGAACAAGGCCTATGGTTCATACTTTCACTAGTGCAAGTTCTTTCAACAATGATAACATAATTGGACCATATAACAATCCCTCAATGTGCAACAAAGAATCACCCCAAAGTTCCTATCGAAGAACGTATGACGAAAACGTGCATCAACCCCTATGCATAGATTACCCCAATGTCACCTTGGGAATCCGCGAGTTGAGTGCCAAAACATACATCAAGTGAATCAATAGAACATCCTATTGTCACCACAGATATCCCATTGCAAGACATAGATCAAGTTTTCTCAAATCCAATACTCAATCCAACATAATGAAACCTCAAAGAGCAAGACTCAATTCATCACAAGAAGATAGAGGGGGAGAAACACCATATGATCAAACTATAGTAACAAAGCTCACGGTACATCAAGATCGTGCCAAATCAGGAACATGAGAGAGAGAGAGATCAAACACATAGCTACTAGTACATACCCTCGGCCCCGAGGGTGGACTACTCCCTCCTCATAATGGAGAGCATCGGGATGATGAAGATGGCCTCCGGTGATGGTTTGCCCTACGGTAGGGTGCCGAAATAGGCTCCCGATTGGTTTTTGTGGCTACAGAAGCTTGCGGTGGCAGAACTCCTGATCTAGGTTTCTTTCTGGGGGTTTCTAGATTTATAGGATTTTTTGTGCCAGTTTCACGTTAGGGGGTCTACGAAGCAGCGACAAGGTAGGTGGCGCGCCCTATGGGGGTGGCGCACCCTATGGGGGTGGTGCACCCTCCACCCTTGTCGTTGAGTCGGGACTCTTCTGGCTCAACTCTTGTGCTTTGGGGGCTTGTTCTGGTCCATAAAAAATCACCGTAAATTTTCAGCTCATTTGGACTCCATTTGATATTTATTCTATGTAAAACTCAAAAACAAGGAAAAACAGAAATTGGCACTAGGCTCTAGGTTAATAGGTTAGTCCCAAAAATAATATAAAATAGCATATAAATGCATATAAAACATCCAAGATAGATAATATAATAGCATGGAACAATCAAAATTATAGATACGTTGGAGACGTATCACCGGGCCAGATGACACGACGGAGCTTCGGGGTGAAGGCGCGACAGCCCGCCGCGCTCACAGGTGCAGCGTGCACGGGGGGAGCTTGGTCTTGATGCCCACGCGACACAGGCTCCGCTGGCGCAAGGTCTTGGTGCTAGCACTGAGGCGCTGGGAGCACGCTGATAACCCACAAGTATAGGGGATCGCAACAGTTTTCGAGGGTAGAGTATTCAACCCAAATTTATTGATTCGACACAAGGGGAGCCAAAGAATATTCTCAAGTATTAGCAGCTGAGTTGTCAATTCAACCACACCTGGAAACTAAATATCTGCAGCAAGGTATTTAGTAGAAAAGTAATATGATAATACTGGTCACAGTAGCAAAAGTAATATTTTTGGGTTTTGTAGTGATTGTGACAATAGCAACAGAAAAGTAAATAAGCGAAGAACAATATATGAAAAGCTCGTATGCAATGGATCAATAATGGAGAATTATACCAGAGTGCGATCGATCATGTAACAGTCATAACATAGGGTGACATAGAACTAGCTCCAGTTCATCAATGTAATGTAGGCATGTATTCCGAATATAGTCATACGTGCTTATGGAAAAGAACTTGCATGACATCTTTTGTCCTACCCTCCCGTGGCAGTGGGGTCCTATTGGAAACTAAGGGATATTAAGGCCTCCTATTAATAGAGTACCGGACCAAAGCATTAACACATAGTGAATACATGAACTCCTCAAACAACGGTCATCACCGGGAGTGATCCCGATTATTGTCACTTCGGGGTTGCCGGATCATAACACATAGTATGTGACTATAGACTTGCAAGGTAGGATCAAGAACTCACATATATGCATGAAAATATAATAGGTTCAGATCTGAAATCATGGCACTCGGGCCCTAGTGACAAGCATTAAGCATAGCAAAGTCATACCAACATCAATCTCAGAACATAGTGGATACTAGGGATCAAACCTTAACAAAACTAACTCGATTACATGATAATATCATCCAACCGATCACTGTCCAGCAAGCCTACGATGGAATTACTCATGCACGGCGGTTAGCATAATGAAATTGGTGATGGAGGAAGGTTGATGATGACGATGGCGACGGATTCCCCTCTCCGGAGCCCCGAATGGACTCCAAATCAGCCCTCCCGAGAGAGTTTAGGGCTTGTCGGAGGCTCCATATCGTAAAACGCGATGATTCCTTTTCTCTGATTTTTTTCTCCCCGAACATGAATATATGGAGTTGGAGTTGAGGTCGGTGGAGCGCCAGGGGGCCCACGGCGCGCCCAGGGGGTAGGGCGCGCCCCCCACCCTCGTGGACAGGGTGTGGGCCCCCTGACGTGGATCTTTCTTTCAGTATTTTTTATATATTCCAAAAATAATCTCCGTTGATTTTCAGGTCATTCCAAGAACTTTTATTTCTGCACAAAAATAACACCATGGCAGTTCTCCCTGAAAACAACGCCAGTCCGGGTTAGTTCCATTCAAATCATGCAAGTTAGAGTCCAAAACAAGGGCAAAAGTGTTTCGAAAAGTAGATACGATGGAGACGTATCAACTCCCCCAAGCTTAAACCTTTGCTTGTCCTCAAGAAATTTAGTTGATAAACTAAAAGTGATAAAGAAAAACTTTTACAAACTCTGTTTGCTCTTGTTGTTGTAAATATGTAAAGCCAGCATTCAAGTTTTCGGCAAAGATTATGAACTAACCACATTCACAATAACATTTAGGTCTCATGTTTACTCACATCAATGGCATAATCAACTAGCGAGCAATAATAATAAATCTCGGATGACAACACTTTCTCAAAACAATAATATATGATATAACAAGATGGTATCTCGCTAGCCCTTTCTGAGACCACAAAACATAAATGCAGAGCACCTTTAAAGATCAAGGACTGACTAGACATTGTAATTCATGGTAAAAGAGATCCAGTCAACTCATTCTCAATGTAAACTAACAGTAATGGATGCAAATGACAGAGGTGCTCTCCAACTGGTGCTTTTTAATAAGAGGATGATGACTCAACATAAAAGCAAATAGATAGGCCCTTCGCAGTGGGAAGCAGGGATTTGTAGAGGTGCCAGAGCTCGGTTTTGAAATAGATATGAATAATATTTTGAGCTTTATACTTTCATTGTCAACATAACAACCGAGAGATCTTGATATCTTCCATGCTACACACATTATAGGCAGTTCCCAAACAGAATGGTAAAGTTTATACTCCCCCTCCACCAACAAGCATCAATCCATGGCTTTCTCGAAACAATGAGTGCCTCCAACTAACAAGAGTCCCGGGGGATTTTTGTCTGCAGTTATTTTGATTTTATTTGCATAAAGCATGGGACTGGGCATCCCGGTGACCAGCCATTTTCTCGTGAGTGAGAAGCTGAGTCCACCCCTCTTGAGAATAGCATGGAGGATACAGACAGCCCTAGTGATACATGAGCTATTCGAGCATACAAAACAGAATGTTTATTTGAAGGTTTAGAGTTTTGCACATACAAATTTACTTGGAACGACAGGTAGATACCGTATATAGGTAGGTATGGTGGTCTCATATGGAACAACTTTGGGGTTTATGGAGTTGGATGCACAAGCACTATTCCCGCTTAGAACAAGTGAAGGCTAGAAAAAGACTGGGAAGCGGCCAGCTATAGAGCGACAACAGTCATGAACATGCACTAAAATTAATCAACACCGAATGCAAGCATGAGTAGGATATAATGCACCATGAACATAAATATCATAGAGGATATGCTGATTTTGTTTCAACTACATGCGTGAACATGTGCCAAGTCAAGCCACTCGAATCGTTCAAAGGAGGATACCACCCTATCATACCACATCACAACCATTTTATTAGCATGTTGGCACGCAAGGTAAACCATTATAAGCTCCTAGATAATTAAGCATAAGCAACTACAATCTCTAATTGTCATTGCAAATATGTTTCTTTCATAATAGGCTGAATTAGGAACGATGGACTAATCATATTTACAAAAACAAGAGAGGTCGAGTTCATACCGGGTTTTCTCATCTCAATAAGTTCATCATATAATAATCATTATTGCCTTTCACTTGCACGACCGAATAGTGTGGATAATAATAATAGTTCACGTGCATTGGACTAAGCTGGAATCTGCAAGCATTTAATTCAAGAGAGAAGACAAGGTAATATGGGCTCATTGTTAGATCAACAATAATGCATATGAGAGCCACTCAACATTTTCATTATGGTCTCCTCCTCTCGACCCCCAAAGAAAAGAAACAAAATTATTTACACGAGAAAGCTCCCAACAAGCAAAAGAAGAACGAGAAATCCTTTTGGGTTTTCTTTTAATTATTAGTACTACAGCATGAAAAGTAAACTAACTAAAAGCTACAACTAATTTTTTGGTTTTTTATTAAGGTTTATCAAACGCACAAGAAGAAAGCATAAAAAGGGCAATAAACTAGCATGAATTTTACAATGAAAAAGTGTGAGCACCGACAACTAGCATGAGTGTGTGAACATGAATGTAATGTCGGTGAGAAATACGTACTCCCCCAAGCTTAGGATTTTGGCCTAAGTTGGTCTATGGCCATGGCTGGCCTGGCGGATATCCAAACTAATAGTTGGGGTCGTACTGTGATGCAGCAGCTATTGCCTCATGAGCTACTGCTTGGAGGCGAGCTGTTTCCGTCCTCCTCTTATACTTGTTCGCCTCCTCCCTAGTTAATTATAACATATCTCCCCTTTGCCTGAAAGTCAAAGAAAGCGGGAGCAGGGAGAGCGACGTGATAGGTGCGTCGTCTGTCAAAGATTAGTTGGTACTGGAGGGACTGGTCATTCCTCTCAGCAAACTGATGACAAACCATAGCATCATAATATATGCATCAAATTCCTCTCTAATTCCTGCTTGGACCATGAAATCCTCTGACGGCCATTCACAAGGCCGCACTTGAGCGTCCCTCGGTGGTTCATCGTCCGCATCGCGTATTGTAGGTCTGGGTCCTTGCTTCCTTGAAGAACCACCTTGGTACATTTTCCTAAACATATTTCTTCCTCTGAAAAATTTCTGAAATTTCTAGTAACTTCAAAATAAAAGTGAACCAAACTCAACAATATTGATTGCAGCTACTCCTACAAGTGCCTAGAGACTATATCATGCATTAAAACTACATGGGACCATATAAATTTGACATGCAAGCTCAAGAACAGGGTCACCTAAGCAGCAAAAATTTGCAATGAATAAAGCACTAGAACAAAAACTAATTGGACCATTGGAGGAGTCACATACCACATGATAGGGATAATTAGATTTATGCCCCTAGTTGTGTCCCACTCGTCTGTTTTACCCCTAATTTCCAAAAGTCACCGGTTCTGTCCAAGTCACTTTGCTCGTCTTATGCTTTTGCCCTTTGACCGTTTGACTGCCAATTTGAAAACTTCATAACTAATTCATATTGAATCAGAAAAATGCAAATAAGATACTAAAATGTTCAAAAAAACATCACCTATATGTCAGTGTCATTTGCATTCATGAAAAAAGTTTTGGAAAGTGCACATCCGAGTTTTAGCTCTTTTGATACCACCATGAATAGTAAAATCTAAAAAAATTCAAAAAAAATGGTGGCAAAGAACGAAAAATGTTCTAAGTGCTTGCCAAGTTTCATCAGGGAACGACATTCGTGGAAGTCGTGGCAAACAAATAATCTATTTTGGAGTGTTGATTGTCTTTTCTCCTGGGGCACCCATGAATGTCATTCCCTGACGAAACTTGGCGAGCACTTAAAACATTTCTCATTCTTTGCCACCAATTTTTTTTGAATTTTTTGAATTTTTTTAGATTTTACTATTCATGGTGGTAGCATAAGAGCTAAAACTCAGATGGGCACTTTTAAACACTTTTTCATGAATGCAAATGACACTGACATATAGGTGATGTTTTTCCAAACATTTTGGTATCTTATTTGCATTTTTCTGATTTAGTATGAATTAGTTATGAAGTTTTCAAACTGACGGTCAAAGGGAAAAAGCATAAGAGGGGTGAAGTGACTTGGACAGAAGCGGTGACTTTTCGAAATTAGGGGTAAAACAGCCGAGTGGGACACAACTAGGGGCATAAATCTAATTATCACAAGAACAATCCCCCAAGGCAGTTTTGTGAATGGAGCTTTGAGCTAGGAGATTGAAAATGGCAGCACGATGAGCTAGAACTCGTGCTTGAGCTGGTTGGTGATTTCTTTTGGGAGGAAGAAGGAGTGTCTGGTGGCTGGAATAAGTGGAGGGAACCCACAAGGGGTCCACGAGGCAGGGGGCGCGCCCAGGGGGTAGTGTGTGCCCTCCACCCTCGTGAGCACGTGGCCGCTCCCCCTGCTTTGTTTTCAGTGCCAGATATTCTCAAATATTCTAGAAAAAAATCATATTTAATTTTCAGATCATTCGGAGAACTTTTATTTTTGGGGTATTTTTATTGCATGGAAAATTCAGAAAATAGACCGAAAATACTATTTTTGCTTTATTTAATATAAATAACAGAAAGTAAAAAGAGGGTACAAAGAGTTGTGTTTTTTAAATTCATCCATCTCATACTCATCAAAAGGAATCCACTAACAAGGTTGATCAGGTCCTGTTAACAAACTCATTCTGAATCGCATGAAACCGGAGAATTTTCGAATAACACTAGGTTACCTCAACGGGGATATGCATGTCCCCAACAATAAGAATATCATATTTCTTCTTGACAGTGCGAAGAGGGAATTCAAAACCTCCAATAGTAATTGTTGAAATTTTTCCAATAGAATTGATACTGTGGACTTGAGGTTGTTTCCTCGGAAAGTGTACCGTATGCTCATTACCATTAACATGGAAAGTGACATTGCCTTTGGTGCAATCAATAACAGCCCCTGCAGTATTTAAAAAGGGTCTTCCAAGAATAATAGACATACTATCGTCCTTGGGAATATCAAGAATAACAAAGTCCGTTAAAATAGTAACGTTTGCAACCACAACAGGCACATCCTCACAAATACAGACAGGTATAGCAGTTGATTTGTCAGCCATGCAAAGATATTTCAGTAGGTGTCAACTTATTCAAATCAAGTCTACGATATAAAGAGAGAGGCATAACACTTACACCAGCTCCAACATCACATGAAGCAGTTTTAACATAGCTTCTTTTAATGGAGCATGGTATAGTTGGTACTCCGGGATCTCCTAGTTTCTTTGGTATTCCACCCCTAAAAGAATAATTAGCAAGCATGGTGAAAGTTTCAGCTTCCGGTATCTTTCTTTTATTTGTAACAATTTCCTTCACATACTTAGCATAAGGATTCATTTTAATCATATCGGTCAAACGAATATACAAAAAGATAGGTCTAATCATTTCAGCAAAGCGCTCAAAATCCTCATCATCCCTTTTCTTGGATGGTTTAGGAGGAAAAGGCATGGGTTTCTGAACCCATGGGTCTCTTTCTTTACCGTGCTTCCAAGCAACAAAGTCTCTCTTATCATAACTTTGATTCTTTGATTATGGGTTATCAAGATCAACAGTAGGTTCAATCTCTACATATTATCATTACTAGGTTGAGCATCAACATGAACATCATCATCAACATTATCACTAGGTTCATGTTCATTACCAGATTGTGTTCCAGCATCAGAAATAGAAATATCATTGGGATTCTCAGGTGTGTCAATAACAGGTTCACTAGAAGCATGCAAAGTCCTATCATTTTTCTTTCTTTTCCTTTTAGAATGACTAGGTGAATCTATAGTAGTTCTCTGAGAATCTTGCTCAATTCTCTTAGGGTGGCCCTCAGGATACAAAGGTTCCTGAGTCATTTTACCACCTCTAGTCATAACTCTAATAGCATTATCATTCTTCTTACTATTTAATTCATTGAGAAAATCATTCTGAGCTTTAAGTACTTGTTCTACTTGAGTGGTAACCATAGAAGCATGTTTGCTAATGAGTTTAAGTTCACCTTTAACACTAGCCATATAATCACTCAAGTGTTCAATCATATAAGCATTATGTTTATATTGTCTACCAAAATAAGCATTAAAATCTTCTTGCTTAACCATAAAGTTATCAAATTCATCCAAACATTGGCTAGCAAACTTAGCAGGAGGGATTTCAGCTTTATCATATCTATAGAGAGGATTTACCTTTACTACCTATGTCGGGTTATCAAGACCGTGTATTTCTTCAACAGGCGGCAAATTAAGACCATGTATTTCTTCAATAGGTGGTAAATTCTTAATATCTTCAACTTTAATGCCTTTTTCTTTCATAGATTTCTTTGCCTCTTGCATATCTTCAGGACTGAGAAATAGAATACCCCTTTTCTTCGGAGTTGGCTTAGGAGTTGGTTCAGGAAGTGTCCAATTGTTTTCATTAGTAAACATATTATTTAATAGAATTTCAGATTGATCAACTGTTCTTTCCCTGAAAACACAACCAGCACAACTATCCAGGTGGTCTCTGGAAGGATCGGTTAGTCCATTATAAAAGATATCAAGTATTTCATTTTTCTTGAGAGGATGATCAAGCAAAGCATTAAGTAATTGGAGAAGCCTCCCCCAAGCTTGTGGGAGACTCTCTTCTTCAATTTGCACAAAATTATATATTTCCCTTAAAGCAGCTTGTTTCTTATGAGCGGGGAAATATCTAGCAGAGAAGTAGTGAATCATATCCTGGGGACTATGCACACAACCAAGATCAAGAGAATTAAACCATATCTTAGCATCACCCTTTAATGAGAACGGAAATAATTTAAGGATATAATAGTAGCGAGTTTTCTCATCATTAGTGAATAGGGTAGCTATATCATTTAATTTATTAAGATGTGCCACAACAGTTTCAGATTCATAGCCATAAATAGGATCAGATTCAACCAAAGTAATTAACTCAGGATCCACGGAGAAATCATAATCCTTATCAGTAATAAAGATAGGTGAAGTAGCATAAGCAGGATCATATTTCATTCAAGCATTCAGAGATTTTTCTTTCAGCTTAGCTAATAATTTCTTAAGATCACTTCTATCATTACAGGCAAGAAAGTCTCTAGCAGTGTCTTCATCCATAACATAACCCTCAGGAACAACAGGCAATTCATATCTAGGGGGAGAATCTTCATCATCACTTTCATCAATATTATCAGTTTCAACAATTTCATTCTCTCTAGCCCTAGCAAGTTGTTCATCAAGAAATTCACCAAGTGGCACAGTAGTATCAAGCATAGAAGTAGTTTCATCATAAGTATCATGCAAAGCAGAAGTGGCATCATCAATAACATGCGACATATCAGAATTAATAGCAGAAGCAAGGTTAGGTGTCGCAAGCTTACTCAAAACAGAAGGTGAATCAAGTGCAGAGCTAGATGGCAGTTCCTTACCTCCCCTCGTAGTTGAGGGATAGATCATAGTTCTTTGATCTTTCAAGTTCTTGATAGTGATCAACAGATATAAATCCCAAGTGACTTAAAGAATAGAGCTATGCTCCCCGTCAAGGGCGCCAGAAAATAGTCTTGATAACCCACAAGTATAGGGGATCGCAACAGTTTTCGAGGGTAGAGTATTCAACCCAAATTTATTGATTCGACACAAGGGGAGCCAAAGAATATTCTCAAGTATTAGCAGCTGAGCTGTGAATTCAACCACACCTAGAAACTTAATATCTGCAGCAAGGTATTTAGTAGCAAAGTAATATGATAGTAGTGGTAACATTAGCAAAAGTAATATTTTGGGGTTTTGTAGTGACTGTGACAATAGCAACGGAAAAGTAAATAAGCGAAGAACAATATATGAAAAGCTCGTATGCAATGGATCGGTAATGGAGAATTATGCCGGATGCGTCGATCATGTAACAGTCATAACATAGGATGACACAGAACTAGCTCCAGTTCATCAATGTAATGTAGGCATGTATTCAGAATATAGTCATGCGTGCTTATGGAAAAGAACTTGCATGATATCTTTTGTCCTACCCTCCCGTGGCAGCGAGGTCCTATTGGAAACTAAGGGATATTAAGGCCTACTTTTAATAGAGTACCGGACCAAAGCATTAAAACATAGTGAATACATGAACTCCTCAAACTACGGTCATCCCCGGGAGTGGTCCCGATTATTGTCACTTCGGAGTTGCCGGATCATAACACATAGTAGGTGACTATAGACTTGCAAGATAGGATCAAGAACTCACATATATTCATGAAAACATAATAGGTTCAAATCTGAAATCATGGCACTCGGTCCCTAGTGACAAGCATTAAGCATAGCAAAGTCATAGCAACATCAATCTCAGAACATAGTGGATACTAGGGATCCAACCCTAACAAAACTAACTCGATTACATGATAAATCTCATCCAACCCATCACTGTCCAGCAAGCCTACGATGGAATTAGTCACGCACGGCGGTGAGCATCATGAAATTGGTGATGGAGGAAGGTTGATGATGACGATGGCGACGGATTGCCCTCTCCGAAGCCCCGAACGGACTCCAGATCAGCCCTCCCGAGAGAGTTTAGGGCTTGGCGGTGGCTCCGTATCGTAAAACGCGATGAATCCTTCTCTCTGATTTTTTTCTCCCCGAACACAAATATATTGAGTTGGAGTTGAGGTCGGTGGAGCGTCAGGGGGCGCGCCCAGGGGGTAGGGCGCGCCCCCCACCCTCGTGGACAGGGTGTGGGCCCCCTGACGTGGATCTTTCTTCCAGTATTTTTTACATATTCTAAAAATAATCTCCGTTGATTTTCAGGTCATCTCAAGAACTTTTATTTCTGCATAAAAATAAAACCATGGCAGTTCTGCTGAAAACAGCGTCAGTCCGGGTTAGTTCCATTCAAATCATGCAAGTTAGAGTCCAAAACAAGGGCAAAAGTGTTTGGAAAAGTAGATACGACGAAGATGTATCACGCGCGCGCATCGGCCTATGGCTGCTGCACCACCTGGTAGCTTGCTTCATCCCTTGCCGGCGCCCCATGCCATGGTCGCGTGAGGGCACGTCGTGATGTCTACTATGCAACTTTATTCTTGTAGACATGTGTTGGGCCTCCAAGCGCAGAGTTTTGTAGGATAGTAGCAATTTTCCCTCAAGTGGATGACTTAAGGTTTATCAATCCTTGAGAGGTGTAGAATGAAGATGGTCTCTCTCAAATGACCCTGCAACCAAATACAAGAAATATCTTGTGTCCCCAACACACCCAATACAATGGAAAATTGTATAGGTGCACTAGTTCGGCGAAGAGATGGTGATAAAAGTGTAGTATTGATGGTAGAAATATATTTTTATAATTGAATAAATAAAAATAGCAAGGTAGCAAATAGTAAACGGGCACAAAAATGGTATTGCGATGCTTGAAAATGAGGCCTAGGGTCCGTATTTTCACTAGTGCAACCACTCGGCAGTGCTAATATAATTGGATCATATAACCGTCCCTCAACATGCAACGAAGAATCACTACAAAATTCCTATCTAGTGGAGAACATAAGACAGAATTGTTTGTAGGGTATGAAACCACGTCAAAGCTATTCTTTCCGATCAATCTATCCTAGAGTTCGTACTAAAATAACACAAAGCTATTCTTTCTGATCGATCTGACCAAGAGTTCATACTAAAATAACACCAAAGCAAATTCAGATTCATAATATTCAATCCAACATAAAGAACTTCAAAGAGTGCCCCAAGATTTCTACCGGAGAAACAAATACAAGAACGTGCATCAACCCCTATGCATAGATTACCCCAATGTCACCTCGGGAATCTGCGAGTTGAGTGCCAAAACATATATCAAGTGAATCAATATGATACCCCATTGTCACCATGAGTATTCAATTGCAAGACATATATCAAGTGTTCTCTAATCCATAAAAGTATTCAATCCGATAAAACAAAATCTCAAAGGGAAAACTCAATTCATCACAAGATATAGAGGGGAAAACACCATATGATCCGACTATATTAACAAAGCTCACGATACATCAAGATCGTGACATCTCAAGAACACGAGAGGGGGATAGAGATTAAACAAATAGCTACTGGTACAAACCCTCAGCCCCGAGGGTGGACTACTCCCTCCTCATCGTGGTGGCGGCCGAGATGATGAAGATGGCCATCGGAGATGATTCGCCCCTCCGGCAGGGTGCCGGAACAGGGTCTAGATTGGTTCTCGATGGCTAGAGAGCCTTGCGGCGGCAAAACTTCTGATCTAGGGTTATTTCTGATGGTTTCTCTATTTATAGGATTTTTTTGGCGTTGGTTTCACGCGAAGATGGGCCTCGAGGTGAGCACAACCCACCGGGGCACGGGTAAGGGCCCAGGCGCGCCCCGGTGTCTTGTGCCCTACTACTTCACCTTCTAGTCCTTCCATGAAGCATCAGAGGTATCTTTTGTTCCAAAAAAATGGTCAAAAAGTTTTAGCTCCTTTGGAGAACTTTCATTTCTCCACAAACAACAACACCATGGTAGTTTTGCTAAAAACAGTGTCAGTTCGGGTTAGTTCCATGCAAATCATACCAAAACCATATAAAATTATTGTAAATATGGCATGAATACTTCATAAATTGTAGATACGTTGGAGACGTATCTGCATCCCCAAGCTTAATTCCTGCTCGTCCTAGAGTAGGTAAATGATAAAAGAAATAATTTATGAAGTGTGAATGCTAGCAAAGTGCATAAGTTTGATCAATGATAATTTCAATCACTTTTCCTAGCTTCATAACATCAATTATTTCTCATAAAACTTTTCATGTAAAAGTAGAAACCAATTCACATGCTAAGGTTCAAACAATGAATTCTCTTGAAACTGAACAACCTATGTTCTCAGTCACCAAACCATTGCAATTCAAGTTATTCCATAGAGTCTAAGTAAGAGCTCCACATACTCAACCATCATATAGTCTTCTATGATTTCTAACACTCACTGCATACACATGAGCAAAATGTTTCAACCGGACACATAGAAATATAGGGGCTTATAATTTCGCCTCCCAACGTATTCACCTCAAGGGTGATGTCAACAATAATAACTCATGCTACCCATATCCAACTGGATATATGTGCCTAGATCTTTCCTCACCGCATGATGCTTGCCAAAAGAGAAAAATAAAAAGGAATAGAGAGAAAAACATAGACTCTTGCATGAAAGTAAAAACATAAAAGTAAAAGATAGGCCCTTCACAGAGGGAAGCAGAGGTTTCCATGTGCTTATTTGTTTGTATGCTCAACCCCTTAGTGCAAAAGAACGTCACGTTATATTGCCCCTTATGATAGCAACCTTTATTATGCAGTTTGTCGCTTTTATTCTTTGCCATCACAAGTTTGTACAACGCTCAATTTTCTCTTGCACTAAATGATCTAACACTTCTAGAAGCAATTTTTATTGCCTTATTGCACCGATGACAACTTACTTGAAGGATCTTATTCAATCCTTAGGTAGATATGGTGGACTCTTGAAAATAAGATTTGGGTTTAAGGGTTTTTGGATGCACAAGTAGTATCTCTACTTGGTGCGGATTTTTTGGCTAGCAAAGATGGGGGGGCAAGCACCACATGTTGAAGGGTCTATGACAATATAACTTCTATGTGAATATGAACAAACATAAACCATTACGTTGTCTTCCTTGTCCAACATCAATAGTTTTGGCATATAATATTTTTATGGGGGCTCACAATCACAAAAGATTTCCATGATAGTGTATTTGCATGTGAAAGTTCTCTTCCTTATACTAATTATTCGTGAATTGCTTGTATGGCCAATATTGTGATTGTCAAGCCTCAAAAGATTCACTTTCTAAACCCAATGTGAAGCTACCACTAGGCATGATATGATTTCAACTTCATGGCATTCAATTTATTCAGCAATTTACTCATAGGATATAAGTGAAGCACAAGAGTAAATGACAAGCTACTCCAAAAAGATATAAATGAATATCATGAGCATAATATTTATTTCTCTCAAATTAATTTAAGTGAATCAAGAGAGAATTTCTTCAAAAATACTAAATCACACCGTGCTCAAAAAGATATAAGTGAAGCACTAGAGCAATTCCATAGAAAAGAGCTTCGTTGATGGGATGTGAATGCCACTTACCTAGCCTCCCTAGAAACTATTTGAGGACTCTATTTTATTTAAAAACTTTCAGATCTAAGTATTTTACGAAAACAGAAAGAAAAATGAAAATAAAATGACATTCTAAGAATATCACAACTCATGTGAAGAAGCAAAAACTTAGGCTCAACCGATACTAACCGATAATTGTTGAAGAGGAAAGGTGGGATGCCTATCGGGGCATCCCCAAGCTTAGATGCTTGAGAATTCTTGAAATATTACCTTGGGGTGCCTTGGGCATCCCCAATCTTGAGCTTTTGTGTCTCCTTAATTCTTCTCATATCACGGTTTTCCTAAATCTCAAAAGCTTCATCCACACAAAACTCAACAAGAACTCGTGAGATACGTTAGTATAAACCAATGCAAAAACCTTATCATTCTATACTGTAACAAATACTAAAATTATTATTCAACATTTCATACTAAATGCCTCTGCATATTTAATACTCCTATACTCAAATAAAATCATTAAACAAGCAAACATATGCAGACATATGCAAATATAACATCAATCTGCCAAAATAGTACAGTCTGTAAAGAATGCAAGAGTATCAATACTTCTTAGACTCCAAAAAATATGAAAAAAATATCACACTGTATAAAATTTATCAGAGCTCATTTTGCAAAAAAAAAAATCAACATTTTATCACATTCTGACTTTTCTAGGGAATTTTTGCAACAACGGTAAACTTTCTGTTTTCAAACAACAACATGTATACTTGCAAAATAAACATGGCAAAGGCTATCATTGCCACTTTTATTGAAATAAAATATGCAGAACATTATTCTAAATAACATCAAGAAAATACTAACAACATAAATTGATGCTCTAAGCAAAATGCATATCATGTGACGAATGAAAACATAGCTCCAAGTGAGGTTACTGATAATGTTGGAGACGAAAGAGGGGATGCCTTCCGGGGCATCCCCAAGCTTAGTTGCTTGGATATTCCTTGAATATTAACTTGGGGTGCCTTGGGAATCCCCAAGATTAGGGTCTTTTCACCCTTTATTCTCCTCATATTGACATCTCACCCAGAACTTGAAAACTTCAATCACACAAAACTTAACGGAACCTTGTGAGATAGGTTAGTATGATAAAGAGCAAACCATTTCACTTTTGGTAATGTCAAATACAAGATTCATAATTTTTCTCACACAATGCATACTGTAGAATATCATTTCCACAATTTATCTTGAGCAATATAAGCCATAGAAACTAGAAAACAAGCAAACTATGCATTGAAAACAGAATCTGTCAAAAACAGAACAGTTTGTAGTAATCTGTACTCCAACCATACTTATGCTACTCCAAAAATTATGAAAAATTATGAAAACCTGGTAAATTTGTCTATTAATCTTCTGCAAAAATAATCAGCATTTTATCACGCTTCTGTTAAAAATGAGAATTGTTTTCCTGAGCGCAAAAGTTTCTGTTTTTCAGCAAGATCAAATCAACTATCACCGTAAGCCATCCCAAAGGTCTTACTTGGCACTTTATTAAAACAAAAGCAATAAAACATGATTACTACAGTAGACTAATAATGCGAACACACAAAAACAGTAGGTAAAAGTGTTGGGTTGTCACCCAGCAAGCGCTTTTCTTTAATGCATTTTATCTAGGCATGATGATTTCAATGATGCTCGCATAAAAGATAAGAATTGAAACACAAAGAGAGCATCATGAAGCATATGACTAGCACACTTAAGTATAACCCACTTCCTATGCATAGAGATTTTGTGATCAAACAACTTATGGGAATAACAATCATGTAGCATAGGAAGGCTAAACAAGCATAACTTCAAAACTTTCAACACATAGAGAGGAAACTTGATATTATTGCAATTCCTACAAGCATGAGTTCCTCCATCATAATAATATTTAGTAGCATCATGAATGAATTTGATAATGTAACTATCACATAAAGCACTCTTTTCATGACACAAAAGCATAGAAAACTTATTACTCTCCACATAAGCAAATTTCTTCTCATCAATAGTAGTGGGAGCAAACTCAACAAAATAACTATCATGAGAGTGAAAATTAAAATCATGATGACAAGTTTCATGGTTATAATTATTCTTTATAGCATACATGTCATCACCATAATGATCATAGATAGCAAGTTTGTTCTCATAATCAATTGGGACCTCTTCGAAATAGTGGATTGATCACTAAATAAAGTCATGACCCCTCCAAATCCACTTTGATAATTGTCACAATAAGATTCAACACCCTCCGAAATAGTGGGATCATTACTTCCTAAAGTTGACACTCTTACAAACCCACTTTTGTCTATATAATCATCATAAATAGGAGGCATGCTTTCATCATAATAAATTTGCAAATAAAAACTTGGGGGACAAAAAATCTCATCTTCATCAAACATAGAATCCCCAAGCTTGTAGCTTTGCATATCCTTAGCATCATGGATATTCAAAGAATTCATACTAACAACATTGCAATCATGCTCATCATTCAAATATTTTGTGCCAAACATTTTATTGACTTCTTCTTCTAATAATTGAGCACAATTTTCCGAACCATCATTTTTAAGAAGGATATTATAAAGATGACCAATAATATGATGCAACCTCAATTACATTTTTATGTAGTTTTCTTTCATAAACCAAACTAGTGATAAAACAAGAAACTAAAAGATTCAATTGCAAGATCTAAAGATATACCTTCATGCACTCACCTCCCCGGCAACGGCGCTAGAAAAGAGTTTCGTTGACGGGATGTGAGTGCCGCTTACCTAAACTCCTTGACAACGGCGCCAGAAAAGATCTTGATGTCTACTACGCAACTTTATTCTTGTAGACACGTGTTGGGCCTCCAAGCGTAGAGTTTTGTACGACAATAGCAATTTCCCCTCAAGTGGATGACCTAAGGTTTATCAATCCGTGAGAGGTGTAGGATGAAGATGGTCTCTCTCAAACGACCCTGCAACCAAATACAAGAAATCTCTTGTGTCCCCAACACACTCAATACAATGGCAAATTGTATAGGTGCACTAGTTCGGCGAAGAGATGGTGATAAAAGTGTAGTATTGATGGTAGAAATATATTTTTATAATCTGAATAAATAAAAATAGCAAGGTAGCAAATAGTAAACGGGCACAAAAACGGTATTGCAATGCTTGAAAATGAGGCCTAGGGTCCGTACTTTCACTAGTGCAACCTCTCAACAGTTCTAATATAATTGGATCATATAACGGTCCCTCAACGTGCAACGAAGAATCACTCCAAAGTTCCTATCTAGCGTAGAACATAAGACGGAATTGTTTGTAGGGTACGAAACCACCTCAAAGCTATTCTTTCCGAACAATCTATCCTAGAGTTTCGTACTAAAATAACACGACACTATTCTTTCCGATCGATCTAACCAAGAGTTCGTACAAAAACAACACCAAAGAAAATTTAGATTCATAATATTCAATCCAACACAAAGAACTTCAAAGATTGCCCCAAGATTTCTACCAGAGAAACAAAGACAAGAACATGCATCAACCCCTATGCATAGATTACCCCAATGTCACCTCGGGAATCCGTGAGTTGAGTGCCAAAACATATATCAAGTGAATAAATATGATAGCCCATTGTCACCACGAGTATTCAATTGCAAGACATATATCAAGTGTTCTCTAATCCATCAAAGTATTCAATCCGATAAAACGAAATTTCAAAGGGAAACTCAATTCGTCACAAGATAGAGAGGGGAAAACACCATATGATCTGACTATATTAACAAAGCCCGCAATACATCAAGATCGTGACATCTGAAGAACACGAGAGAGAGAGAGAGAGAGATAGAGAGAGAGAGAGATTAAACACATAGCTACTGGTACAAACCCTCAGCCCCGAGGGTGTACTACTGCCTCCTCATCGTGGAGGCCACCGGGATGATGAAGATGGCCATCGGAAATGATTCCCCCCTCCGGTAGGGTGCTGGAATGGGGTCTAGATTGGTTTTCGGTGGTTACAGAGCCTTGTGGCGGCGAAACTTCTGATCTAGGGTTATTTCTGATGGTTTCTCTATTTATAGGATTTTTTTGGCGTTGGTTTCACGCGAAGATGGGCCTCGAGGTGAGCACAACCCACCGGGGCACGGGTAAGGGCCCAGGCGCGCCCCGGTGTCTTGTGCCCTACTCCTTCACCTTCTAGTCCTTCCACGAAGCTTCAGGGGTCTTTTTTGTTCCAAAAAAATCATCAAAAAGTTTCATCTCATTTGGAGAACTTTCATTTCTGCACAAAAAACAACACCACGGTAGTTTTGCTGAAAAGAGCGTCAGTCTGGGTTAGTTCCATGCCAATCATACCAAAACCATATAAAATTATTGTAAACATGGCATGAATACTTCATAAATTATAGATATGTTGGAGACGTATCACGTCGCGCCTGGGCTCCAGGTCCACGTCGTGCCAAGGGAAGGAGGCACGCCGTGGGCCATGTCACCCGCCTGGGTCGGCGGAGGGTGGAGTGAGCGGGATGTCGCACGAGCCTCACTGGCGGTGTTGACGAGCTCAGTGATGCGGCCGAGCCAGTCGTCGTAGAGGTTGTCAGCGGGGCAATCTTGCAGGAGTTCGCGCGCCATGAGCAACACAGCCTACGTGTTCGCCGGCGCACGGCAAGCATGGGAGGATGATGTCGTGGCCGGAGTGGGCGATGGATTTGCGGTGCGGCCATCACACCGCCTGGAAGGTGGCAGCGACAAATCCTGCTGCTCGCGAGTAGCAGGGTCAGTGGCGACGTTAGCCACGGGGGAGGCAGAGCGGCGAGCGGCCCGGCACAAGCGGCCCGGCGCTCGGCGCGGACGCGACGAGCGTCGGACATGGGAGTGACGGAACAGAGGTGAAGCGAACGGTGGGAGAAGGACTTCGACACGCTCCTACCTAGCGCACCACATGTCGGATTCAGGGCTCTGCATACCCATGAAGATTCGAACTCTGGGGCGTGTGCAAAGAACTCAACCTCTCTAGCCTATCAACTCGTCGCCCCATGGCCTAGCCCGATTTGCGCGATCAGGTGGCAGAAATCGCCGGAGATCCATAAAACAAGCTTTCTTGCCATACTTCAAGCGCTTGGTCCATACATTTGCACCACAAGGTGGACATGCATAATCTCCATGCACCATATATGAAGCAATCATTCCTAATGCTGGGAAGTCATTTATGGTCCACAAGACAGCCGCTCTGAGTTTAAATGTTTTCTGTTCGGATGCATCATAGGTTGTCATCCCATTCACAAAAAGATCTCTCAGATCTTCTAAAAGAGGTTGCATAAAAACATGAATCTTATCTCTAGGGCTCTTAGGTCCAGGAATAATCAAAGACAATGACAGATAAGATTTCTTCATGCATAGCCATGGAGGCAGGTTATACATGACTAGCACAACTGGCCAACAACTATATTTATTGCTCAGCATCCCATATGGATTAAATCCATCTGTTGCTATGGCAAACCGAATATTACGACAATCATTTGCAAATCCATGCTTCTCATCAAATTTCTTCCATGCCTCGGAATCTGCTGGATGCCGTATCACATCATGCTGCTTGGTGCGCCCTTCATCGTGCCATCGAGCTAGAGTTGTTGTTTCTTTGCACATGAATATCCTTTTTAGCCACTCTTTGATTGGAAAGTATCTCAAAACTTTCATTGGCATAGCTCTCTTTCTTTCCTTTTTAGTTAACTTGGTTTCGGGCATTTTATCTTTCCACCTAGAAGCCTTGCATTTAGAGAAAAAATCATCATTTTCTATCTCTTTCCAGAACAACTGACAGTTATTTGGGCAGACATGAATTTTCTGATATCCTAATCCAAACTTTGATATGATCTTCTTGGCCTCGTAAAATTTTTGGGCCAGAGCTTTTCCATTTGGAATAGCCATGTGCGGAATATTAAGTAGATCTCCAAATGACTTATCAGACCATTTGTTCATGGATTTTGTATTGAACAAAAGCGCAAGTAAGGAAAGCTGAGACAATTCACATCCTGGCCACAAAGGCTTCTCTGAATCTTGAATTAATTTGTACAATGCCTCTGCTTCTTTAGTTGCTCCATCTGGAAGTGGATTTGAAAAATCTGTACTATCACTCATAGGCACATCACCATCATATATTTTCCTAATTGAATCCATAATCATTTCATGCATATTAGCATTTCCTTCAGTTTCAGGCTGTGGTTGTTGATCATCATTGTGATCGGATGAAGACTCACCGTGAAAAACCCATTTGTCATAGTTCTGAAGCATTCCATTCCACATCAAATGGCCACGACTTCATCCCTTGATAGTACTTCAGTGTGAACACAATCTTCACATGGACATCGGATCATTATATCCGCTGGTATATCTTTATATGCAAACTCCAGAAATTCATCTACACCAGCTGAGTATTGTGTACTTTCTCTTGGAAATTGCAATAGTAATTAGGTGGATTCTAAATCCATTGCACACTGCATAAAAATAACAAATATTATTGCAGTTGTAACCATGAAAGAATTGCAAAAGCTTATCTTGTAAATATCTGATTTGTGATTTAAGTTCCTAACGTTGTACAATAGAAATTCACAATTATATCATTTTTCAACAATATATATAAGAAATGTGTACTTGTTTCTTGTTCATAAACTGCAGGCTATAGGCAAACATGATTGCAAGTTATTTAGGCCACAAAACTAGTGAAATCATCTGAATATATCTTTGGTTCATGCTACAGACAACCAGATTGTACACTATTTCCTAACACTGGTGAACTTAACATCCAACAACTCAAAATGATAGTAAATTTGTGAACATATAGTACAGCTACGTAGAATCTGCAAAAAAATAGTACATCACAAGCAGTAAATGGTATAAATAGCCTTCACCTGTACGTACGACAGCAGCTAGCAAGTTCAAATTGTCCAATTCAATTGTTGACCAACTGAATTTTCATCATGATGCAACACCAGCAGCAGCTGCCAAAGTTCAGCTAGTCCCAAACACCTGGAACCATATTGTACAATCTGAATCCTTTGATCTAACAATTCACTAGAAGAAAAAGTTATATTCACATATGACATACAAGTGCCCAAATAACATCAATGAAGCACACAGAACATATTTAGTTACAGCAACAATTCCATCTCAAAAGACGCTGAGAAATTGATAAGATCATGTAGTTGATGCCTACATTAGCCAATTCAGAGTAACACTTGTTCATCCATCAGGCATAAGTCACTACTATCAATGAAATAATAACATGATCTAAGTCAATGTTTTTCTAACATCGATAAAGCGCGGATAAATCATCAGCCAACATCCTTTTCGGTGCTAGTCTAACAGAATGCGGTTGGGAGTTGGAACATCAATGTTTGAAGTTCTGGTGAGAACAGATCAATATAGGCTAGAAAATCCCTAAAAACACAAGAGAATAGAATAAAACAGAGTTGGACACATTCTTCAACAATCTGCACTCCAACTGTCCAGAAACAAAGCAGTAGAACGTCTCCTGGGCACACTTTCTAGTCAGAAGTACCCAAATAAAATCAACAAAATACTAAGACAACAGCACACCAAATTAGAGCACTACTCCAATAGTAATCTGTACTCAAAGCGAAACTAGAAAAAAGTGGCACATTCATTGTTTATGGTATCTGGTTATGAAACAAACACGAGTTTCCATTGCCCGGCAGACTGCAGTGGTGAACTGGACAGCAAGCTTAAAATGTGGAGAGAAATTATAATGGAAACTATACACAAAGTATATCATTGGCATCTATGCTCGGCATGTTCCTCAAAAAATCATATGAGCCATTTCTCCAATAGTTCAGAAAAATCAGTACAACCAAAATCTAAAGTCGACTGCACTTTCAAGAAGACAGTACCCAATTAACACCAATGGTGTTCTAAAATAACAGATTTAGTTACATAGCTACAGCTATAATTCAGTTACGTCAAAGTTGAAGTCCTAGAAAGAGCAGAGCAATAGAGATGTTTCTAAAAAATCTATAATCTAGTCAAAAGTACCCAAATAACATCAGTGAAATACTCAGACGGTAACACGTTTAGTTACAATACTACCTCCAGTAGTAATCTACACACAAAAAGCAACTATAGAACAAAACAACATAACCATGGTAGTCTGGTTAGCTTCAAAAATGTTATGGCACTTATTCTGGCAGTCACGGGAGCTGACGGAGTAGTCCAAACAACTAGAACTTATGTTGGTAGTCCCTTCTTGGACTATTGGAATTGGTCTGAACAGTGAGGTAGTCCAAACAACTGAACATAGCCCAGGTGGTATTGTACAGCTCTGAAATCCATCCCCTTCGTCATCTACCAAACCCCCCTACATCCCACGGCCATGTCTCCAGGTGCACACAAATAAGTTGACTAGACGAGAGGAGAAGGGAAGTGTTGGTGTCAAAACCGGCGGATCTCGGGTAGGGGGTCCCGAACTGTGCGTCTAGGCCAGATGGTAACAGGAGGCAAGGGACACGAAGTTTTACCCAGGTTCGGGCCCTCTTGATGGAGGTAAAACCCTACATCCTGCTTGATTAATATTGAAGATATGAGTGTTATAAGAGTAGATCTACCACGAGATCAGAGAGGCTAAACCCTAGAAGCTAGCCTATGGTATGATTGTATGTTGTGATTGTTGTCCTACGGACTAAAACCCTTCGGTTTATATAGACAACGGAAAGGGTTAGGGTTACACAAGGTCGGTTACAAAGGAGGAGATATCCATATACGTATTGCCTAGCTTGCCTTCCACGCCAAGTAGAGTCCCATCCGGACACGAGACGAAGTCTTCAATCTTGTATCTTCATAGTCTATGAGTCCGGCCAATGGAGATAGTCCGGCTGTCTGGAGACCCCCTAATCCAGGACTCCCTCAGTAGCCCCTAAACCAGGCTTCAATGACGACGAGTCCGGCGCGTAGTTGTCTTCGACATTGCAAGGCGGGTTCCTTCTCCGAATACATCATAGAAGAATTTGAATACGAGGATAGTGTCCGACCCTGCAAATAAGTTCCACCTTCCACCGTAGAGAGAATATTTTTTTTCGTAGATCTAATTTGCTGGCTTGTTTTGATAGCATGACATCATGTCATGGCCCGGTGATTATTCGGACCGTTTTTCTTAACCAGCTCCACACATAACGCGAGGCGGTTTCTTGACACGCCTTGCCGAAGCGGAGATCGTGTTCCCCTAATTAAGGGATTCTCATTAATGCGGTCGTGGGTAACCCAACCGTGTCTAGGACTCCTAGATTATAGGCAAGTCCCAAACGGCTATGGAGAGGACGTTGATATTCACCCTCTTTATAAGGGGACAAGGTTTTCACTTTTCCCTCTCGTGCTCAACCAAACCCTTCCCCCGCCTCGAGTTCTAACACCCAAAGCCCAGGTTAGGTGCCCCGGATCTTCAATCATGTCCGGATCCAGCCTTCAAGGCCGATGGATGCCCTCCTCCGTGACGGAAGAGGACATTAAGAAGTTGAGGGAGGCCAGATACCTGACCGCCGAGGTGTCGCATCGGCTGCCTGCTCAAGGGCAGGTCGTCCCTACTCCCGAACCCAACGAGAACGTTGTGTTCGTCTCCCAGTTCCTCCGAGGTCTAGGCCTCACTCTGGATCCCTTCGTCAGGGGCTTGATGTTCTATTACGGGCTAGATTTCCATGATCTAGCTCCAGACTCCTTTCTCCACATCACGACATTTATTGTCGTGTGTGAGGCCTTCCTCCGTGTGACCCCTCACTTCGGCCTGTGGCTCAAGACCTTTGAAGTACAAGCGAAGGTGATCGAGGGGCAGCATGTAGCGTGTGGAGGTGCATCAATAGGCAAGATGGCAAGAGCCCCATGGCCGAAAGGTTCCTTTCCAGAGGTGTCCGAATTATGGCAACGGGAGTGGTTCTATGTCACGGCTCCCAGAAGTGCCAAGTGGGTGGCTGCCCCCGCTTTCTGCCTGGGCCCCCACCACAACTGATGTCATGGATTAGCAGGGGTCTGAGCTGGGGTCCAGCCAAGGACGTGCCTATACTGCAAAGCCGCATCCGAGATCTCTTCGAGGGAGATTTTAATTTGGCTGCAGTAATACAAGTTATGTTGGTTCGTCAAGTCCAGTCTTGCAAACGCCGGACCCTGCGCTTGTGGGAGTTCAACCCAGAGGGACCACATGCCATTCAAAGTTTCCTCGGCCTAACGCATAAGGAGATGTACAAGTCATTCTTCGGACCTCAAGTGGAATGTCCGGATATCATCGAGGACGTGGGCCTGAGCAGTAATCGCGCCGCCGAACAAGTAAGAAATCCCCTAGCCGAACACGCTATCTCTTATTCGAAGTTATTTCTGAGAGTCCGCTTTTTGATCAGGACTGGCTAACAAAGGCAAAGATGATCCGGTGCTTGGCTCCCCTCCCTGAGGGTTTGGAAAATCCGGTATTGGAGAAGATGCTCGAGGTCGCACCTTGTCCGGAGCCCCTGAAGGAAGATACCGAGGGAGATAATACGGGCGGACGCGGGCCCCCATCGCTATCTTCTCCAACTGAGGGAACGAGCGTCTCCATGAAGGAGGACGATCGGGGGAGGAAAAGGACTGCTTCCGAGGATCCGGAAGCCGAAGCCTCCAAACGGGAGAAGAGGTCTCCCACTGAGGGTCCTGCCTTGGGGGGTGTTTTTGCCACGCAGAGTCCACGGGGGGATCAGCCCTCCAACGAGTCGTAAGTGATCCAAAATATTTTTAATAGTAAGGGTATGCTATCTTTTTCCTCTGAGAAAATAACCACCGCATCTATCTTGCAGTTCGGGCCTCAGCCCCTCTCAAATGAGCTCATCCTTGGGGGATCTTCTTCCAGAGATGATGGAGAGCGAAACGCCTCCCCCGGACTCCTCCGCTCCGGAAGCGGGCGACCCCGAAGTGTCGTCGTGGAGGGCCTCTCCGGATCCCGTGAGGCCAGAAGATAATCCTGTAGACCACCAAAGTCCCCAGTGTCCGGCTCCCGAAGAGAGCATACGAAAGAGTCCGACACCGTCTGGTGTGCGGTCGGACGTTCTGAGGGAGTTGGTAGGGCAAGCGGCCATCTAAGAAGAGCACCGTATGCTGATGGGTACGGTGATGGAGAGAATCTCGTCTACTGAAAGCGGATTACATGAAGCCTTTATGAGTCTATAGACGGGCTTTGAGGTATGTGAGATAATATGTGATAGTACTGCACATGTTAAGTGTGCCCTGTGTAGATAGTAGCCCCTGCGACTCTGGTTGTCGTCGAGAACGGCGGCGAACAGAGGATCATATTCCCAGGCAATAACCAAACTGCCTCTATGTGCAGGTGGTGGAAGCTCCGGTGGCTAGCCGGACTAGGGAGTTTGCCCAATTGAAACAGCAACTGGATGCGGCAGACACCGACATCGAGCTTGTTAACAAGAGGCTTGACGAGGCACAAGGTAAGTGTTAATATCCGGTGAACGCCACATAGTAAGAGCAGCATAATGTCAGTATCTTTAATATGTTGTGACTATAGATGGAGCTGCCACCGTGGAAGCCTTGCGGCCGGAACTTGCCCGAGCCAAGGAACAAGCGAGGAGTAGTAATGCGGCTGCTTTGAAGGCGTCCGAAGAGTTGAAAGCCGGGAAGGCCGCACATTGCGAGAGCCAGGATAAGATGGCCATAGAATTGAAAGACACTGCCGACCGTTGTTGGGTCCTTGAGAAAGAAAACCAAGCAAAGGCAACAGACCTTGAGAAGGCCGCGGCGGCGGACAAAGACACCCGTTCTGCTATGAGAGCGAAGAAGGAGGAGCTGCGGGAAGCCGGGGACATTGCGGCTAGGAAACCCTTCATGTTATGGAGGAAGTTCGGAGATCCTTGGTATGCCCCTTTGGATCGGATGTGGAGTTCGGTAGATGTGTATATGGATTTGGTGGCGATCGCTGCCGATGCGGCCAAGTACTTCCAAGGTCAGACATATCGCGAAGTGGACAAGCTGTTCTGGACGCAATTCCACATTCCAGAACGTCCACTTTCATTGACTGACCAGCTAGCCGAGTGGCCGAACTGAATAGGTTGTCCGGACTCGCCATGAGGTCTGTTGTGGATCAGCTATGGCCGGAAAGACCAAAGCCGAATAGCTATTTCAGCTTAGTGCAGCAGTTCCTTGATGCGGTGCCGTGCATTAATGCGATGAAGAGGTCGGCGTGCATAGAAGGCTCGCAGATGGCCCTTGCCCGTGTTAAAGCATACTGGGCAGAGATGGATGCTACCACCATTGCGGCGCAAGGATCGGCCATAGGCCGGGTGGCTGCCGAGCACTATTTTGAGGAGGTTCTCGAGGGTGCTCGTTTGATAGAGGCCCATTGCTCAAAAAATATTATGTTTGAGTGATATGTATTTTCATTGTAAGCACAATGCTTTTATGAATTTTTTATAAGGTTATTTTTATACTTTTGCCTGAAAGTAGTATGATGCCTCCTATGTGGCCGTTTATGTATACATGTGTATAACCTGAAAGATTGCAGCCGTCGGCTTCAACCCCCACGCATAAAATGCGGGGGTGTTCGCAAAAAACATGTGTTCACACTTAACCCAACGTCTTGGTCCTATTAAGGAGATGATAGCGTAGCGAGCGAGGCAACCAGACTATAATGCTTTAACACTTTCACTTAGCCATAGGAGTTTGACAGTGGGACTACTAGATAGCCCCTGGTGGCTCCGCACTCTCCCGATCGCGGGGTGCGTACATGCCTGGCCGGGAAACGGCCCTTCGTTAAGGCGGAGGAATTCTAACATTCCGATAGGTCACCGAGTGGTTGACCAGTCTCACGCTATATCATGACAGTCAGTTTTCGGCTTTCTCTACTGAGGTGCTCGTCCGGATGAACTAGGGCACAATCGCAGTAGTTCTCCTGGTGCTACCTTAGCCGGTAAAGCGGAACATAAGGCACCAAAACACAGGAGCCGGGCAAACCCAACATTTGACCAAAGATAATGATTCGGAGCTGATGCATATAAGGCCAAACTCGTGACGCCGAACACTCCCTAAGGTATTCGGTCTTTATGGTATAACCCGGTCCTAGATAGTGCCCTTCGTAAGAAGCCCCTTGTGTCCAGGTACGTGCATTATTCTGACGTGGCCACATGCCAAGATGCCAGCATCCTTCTCGAATGTGCTGAGAATTCGGTGGATATGTATCAACAAGAGACAGTAAAAAAGGTTTACGCAGGGTCTTAATCTAAAAAGAATCCTTGGAGCGGGTCCTTGCTGCACGTCTGCGCCTGTGTCTCCCTTGTGCCGTATCCTGGACAGGTGTAGCATGATGATTATCTGTAAAAGAGAGGAGCTTAGGTGAAAAAAGCTGTCGTGCAAAAAGATAGTTTTTTAAAGAAATCATGTATAATTCAAGGTAAGTAAGAATTGCCGCTTGTCTGCGCACGTTGAGCCCCTTGTATTTGTAATAGGGGTGTGATCATTGATCCGGTAAAAATTGCATATGGCAGCGCCGGACTCATCTAACCGTGTCCGAGGTCGTGACGACCTGCTAAATGCTTTAGTTCGTGAGGCCGTTTTTAGTGTGCAGCTGCCAAGGCAGCCGCACGCTCTTCGGCATGCAGAGATCGCTTAATACTTCCGTTCACTGTAATGATGCCACGTGGACCGGGCATCTTGAGTGTGAGGGAAGCATAGTGTGGTATTGCGTTAAAGCGAGCGAAAGCTTCGCGTCCGAGTAGTGCTTCATAGCCACTTTGAAACGGAGCGATGTGGAAGGTTAAATGTTCGCTACGGAAGTTATCGGGGAAGCCAAATATAACTTTTAGTAGCAGGGAGCCCGTGCAATGAGCCCCTGGGCCTGGCGTTACTCCTTTAAAGGTAATATTGCTATGGCAAATTTTTGTTGGGTCTATCCCCATTTCGCAGATTGTATCCTGGTATATCAGGTTTAGATTGCTGCCACTGTCCATCAGGACTCATGTGAAGTGGTATCAGTCAATTATTGGGTCTAATACCAGGGCAGCCCATCCTGCACGCCGGACACTTGCTGAGTAATCACGATGGTCGAAAGTGATCGGTTGAGACGACCCGTGGCAGGACTCCGCGATGATAGGCCTTCGGGCGTATTTTTCTGGGAGTGCCTTTTTGTTTCTGCCATTGATCACGTGTAACACGTTTACTGTTTTGACTTCTGGTGGAAATTCCTTTTGTTCCCCAGTGTCTTCCTTGAGAGGCTCATCCTCATCTTCGCTTGGTGTATCCTCCCCCTTGTGTACGGCGTTGAGCTTGCCGGACTGCTTAAAGACCCAACATTCTCTGTGGGTATGATTGGCTGGTTTGCCAGGGGTCCTATGGGCCTGACATATTTGGTCCAGAATTTTGTTTAGGCTGGACAGTGCGTCTCTGGCGCCTTTAGGGGGCGGCTTTTGCTGACCTGACCGGGAGCTTTTGAATCCGGCGTTTACTGCCATGCTCTTTGTGCTGTCTCTTTTATTCCGGCGTTTGTTATTGTTGTTGCGCCGTGATTTCCCGTTTCCATCTCTAACTTCAGATGTACTAGGGTCGCTGGAGCTGCATCAGGCTAGCCAGATGTCTTCACCCGCACAAAAGCGGGTCATGAGGCTTGTCAATGCTGCCATTGTTCTCAGTTTTTCTTGGCCGAGGTGTCGGGCAAGCCATTCGTCACGGACGTTGTGCTTAAAAGCTGCCAAGGCTTCGGCGTCCAGGCAGTTGACAATTTCGTTCTTTTTAGTAAGAAACATGTTCCAAAGCTTTTGGGTTGACTCTCCGGGTTGTTGAGTTATATGACTCAAATCATCCGCATCCGGAGGTCGGACATAAGTCCCTTGAAAGTTTGCCCGAAAAGTGTCTTCGAGCTCTGCCCGGCTTCCAATGGAGTTTTCGGGGAGGCCTTTAAGCCAATGACGAGCTGGCCCTTTGAGTTTGAGTGGTAAGTACTTGATGGCATGGAGATCATCTCCTCGAGCCATATGGATGTGGAGGATATAGTCCTCGATCCAGACCCGAGGGTCTGTTGTTCCGTCGTATGCCTCTATGTTTACAGGGTTTGAATCCCTCTGGAAATTCATGATCCAGCACCTTGTCGGTGAAACATAGGGGGTGTGCGGCACCCCTGTATCTGGGTGTACCGTGTTGTTTGGATGTTTTTTGTGTTATATCGTATGCTGGGGCGCGCTTGCGTGGTCCATAGATGGATCTGGTTGCGCTGTCTTCTTGGTGTAAGCCGTCGCGTGAATCGCGTATTGTCTTGTAGGTGGCATTGTTTGCCGCTCTATGTTGGCCGTGAGGTCGTCTATCCGGCCAGGTGGCTGTTTTGATTTTTGGTTGTGAGGGGTCTGAGGCCTCCTCATCGAATTCAGGTAGCAACTTCCGCTTTGGGTAGCTCTTGGTGGGGCGATTGTCCCCGTACTTCGCTGCTGTGTTGAGTACTTTACTCCATCTGATTTGGAGTGTGTCCTGCGCAGCCTTGAGCCTTTGCTGCTACTTTTTCAGACTCCTCGCGGTGGCAACAAGCCTTTGACGGGCATTCTGCTGCTCCGGATGTTTGTCCGGCGTTGTGTCGTCTGGACTATTATCTTTGACAGAATTGGTTTGTTCGGTTTGATTCTCCGTATTGCCGTGGTCCTACAGTGGTTCGCCCTACTCCAACGCTGGGTCTGTTATCATTATTTCTAGCAAGGCATGATTTGGGGCAGTGCTTGCGCCCGCTTTGACTGCTTCTCGAGGGAATAAGCCTTCGGTGCGTCCTTCCGTTCCTCGTCGTGTTCCTTTGGTGTGTCCACCATGTATACATCATATGATGAATTGGACGTCCAGTGCCCTGTGGGCGGTGGTTCCTCTCCGCCTCCCGCATCGTCGTCCATACCATCGATGTCTGCGGAGTCGAAGTCGAGCATGTCGGTTGAGTCATCGACAGTGGCTATTAAGTGGGTGGTGGGTGGGCGTCGAATTTCGTCGTCTGCATCCCAATCCTGTTGGCCATAATCCGGTTAGGGCTCTCCTGACAAAGAGAGAGACCTTAGTGAATTCAGAATGTCACCGAAGGGCGAGTGCTGAAAGATATCCGCGGTGGTGAATTCTATGATCGGCGCCCAATTGGATTCAATTGGCAGGGGCGCGGATGGTTCGGTTTCCGGAAGAGAGTCCGGCACCTTGGAGTCACGGGCTGCATGGAGATTTGCGCTGGTGTTCGGCTCGATCGCCGTTGAGACTGCAACCCCTGAGGTGGTGTCTAACCACCCGTCCTCGATTGGCGCAGTTGGCTCCGAACTAAGGGTCGGAGCTGATGCGGGCGCGGCTTCTGGGGTACTGTTCACCTGTAGAGCTAGGTCATACCCATCGCGACAGCGGGGCGTGCCCGGCTATGGCTCAAGTCCGTCGAAGATCAAGTCCACACGGATGTTGGCCGTGTAATTCAAACTTCCAAATCTTACCTGATGGCTAGGGGCGTAGCTTTCAATCTGCTCTAGATGGCCAAGAGAATTAGCCCGCAGTGCAAAGCCGCCGAATATGAACATCTGTCCGGGGAGAAAAGTCTCACCCTGGACCGCATCGCTATCAATGATAGTAGGAGCCATCAAGCCTAACGGCGACGACACAGAGGAACTCTCAATGAAAGCACCAATGTCGGTGTCAAAACTGGCGGATCTCGGGTAGGGGGTCCCGAACTGTGCATCTAGGCCGGATGGCAATAGAAGGCAAGGGACACGAAGTTTTACCCAGGTTCGGGCCCTCTTGATGGAGGTAAAACCCTACGTCCTGCTTGATTAATATTGAAGATATGAGTGTTACAAGAGTAGATCTACCACGAGATCAGAGAGGCTAAACCCTAGAAGCTAGCCTATGGTATGATTGTATGTTGTGATTGTTGTCCTACGGACTAAAAACCTTCGGTTTATATAGACATCGGAGAGGGTTAGGGTTACACAAGGTCGGTTACAAAGGAGGAGATATCCATATACGTATTGCCTAGCTTGCCTTCCACGCCAAGTAGAGTCCCATCCGGACACGAGACGAAGTCTTCAATCTTGTATCTTCATAGTCTATGAGTCCGGCCAATGGAGATAGCCCGGCTGTCCGGAGACCCCCTAATCCAGGACTCCCTCAGGAAGGAGGGAGCGTTACCTCGGTGGTCAGTCTTGCCGTCCTGCACGGCGAGGGAGAAGATGGCCGGCCGGAGGAGCAGCGCACCGACGGCGGGGAGGTCGGAGTGGCGGACAGAAGAGCAGTGGATGCTAGCAGACGACTTCCAGCCGTCCTAGCGCGGCCTTGCTGCTTGTCCTTTCTGTGATGTCCGCAAAGCCGCCGCTCCCCTGTCCGTCGCCGCCTTCCGCCGCTCGCCAATCCGTCGCCGCCTTTTCGCCGATCCCCTTTCTGTCCGCCTTCAAGCCTAACGAGAGGAGGTTGGATAATTGATTCGTGTCGTAGTCGTAGGGAGAGACCTAGATTGATCCGGATATGAAGGGCAATATCAAATCTGGATCAGAGAATAGAAGAGGAAGATTTGTTTCTTCACGCGATTTGGTTTCTCTAGGATGGTTAGCACAGATTTTCGCGCCACATTATTAACCATGTGTACCGCCGTGTCCTTTTTTGCTGAATTAGTTTTATTTTTAATTATGTATATTTGTAGTTTTATAACACATATAATTTGCAACAATAAATGGCAACATATAAGATCTGTTGCATGCAATAGGGTCTCACGAGCTGCAAGTCTACAACGCATATGCTGCATCGTTTATATCCGTATCTATCAAGATTTTTGCACCATATAGTTAAAACGTTGTAGAACATGTGTTGCTTTATAGGGGGTATCCTTTTAGTGAGTGGACAATTTGAAAGGGGACAAGTAGTACATCTTATTCCGACGAAAGGTGGTCTTCGCCTGCAAAGCCTCTGGTTGTGATGCAGCGGTGGGCTCGGCGATGACATCCGTCCTGCCGTGCTGGTGTCTTGGTCTTATTGCACTAGAATGGAAACCTTTGCCAGATTCCTCGGGAACCCATGCCTGTCCTTGCCTCCTTAGCACCAAATAGGAAACTGCCTGCGCCCGCTGGCGCCCACCTGCCTCAGTCGTCATGGCTTGCATCATGGCAGCCTCGTGAGCCTGGGTACCTGCATAGGAATCTCCGCTCCGCAGGAGGCAACCTAGGGAGGTCGCTCCCTCCGGAGGTCTTGGCGTCGTCTACCTTGCGAGGCCTATGGGGCCCTCGCGAGGGTCTGGTCTAGGCGGCCTTGCAGATGGGCAGTACCAGGCCATTGGAGGAGTCATGCCATGGGCCACAGGCCTGACAAGTCTGGGTACCCTGGTTCCCATAACACCGACAGTTTGTGATACTTATAGGAATAGCGTGATAGATCGATCAGAAGGTACAATTTTGAGCTGGTTTAGTATGCTACAAACAATTTTGTCTTATGTTCTCCAATAGATAAGAACTTTGGAGTGATTCTTTATCGCACTTTGAGGGATTGCCATATGATCTAACTATGTTAGCACTATTGAGAGATTGCGCTAGTGAAAGTATGAACCCTAGGCCTTGTTTTCAAGCATTGCAATACCGTTTGTGCTCACTTTGTTACTTTCTACCTTGCTATTTTTTATTGTTCCTATTACAAATATCAATATCTACTATCCATATTACACTTGAATCACCATCTCTTCGCCGAACTAGTGCACCTATACGATTTACCATTGTATTTGGTGTGTTGGGGACACAAGAGACTCTTTGTTATTTGGTTGCAGGGTTGTTTGAGAGAGACCATCTTCATCCTACGCCTCCCACGGATTGATAAACCTTAGGTCATCCACTTGAGGGAAATTTGCTACTGTCCTACAAAACTCTATGCTTGGAAGCCCAACACGAGTCTACAAGAACAAGTTTTAGTAGACATCAGTAGGGACATATGTCCTCGGTAGAGATCCATACTTGGACCCTTTTTGCGTATGGGGCAATGAGATATTCATGAACCAGCATCAAGTGAGGAAAATGATAAGGATTGTTAGGAAAAATGAAGAACGATGATAATTAATCTATTTGTTTATGCTCTATCCAACACAACAGCGAGCTGTAGGATGGTAACTATGAACTTTGTAGCCTTCTCCTTTTACTTCCATAATGAGTTGTTAGACAACAATGTCTGAATATTGTTCGTTTGTAGTTTTTTCCCAAATTATTTTACTCGAGATTACCTCGAAAAGTACATGATTGGTGTACATGCAATGAAGGTTAAATTATTTCATTGAGACTACAATGAGTATCGAGAAGTCTTAATGAAGACAGTGAAGGATCGTCGGGCGGTCATCACAAGGGGTTGGCTTAGAGTTGTGCGTGCATTAGGTATGAAGAAGGGAAGAATATGGGCATTCCGCTTCACCTTCTCCAGAAACCATAATGTCTTTCGCCTCTCTCTTTACCATCATTAATACAACTGTGGTTCATCATTCTTTATTTGGTGCTTATGTAGTTCTTCAATATATGTACCTGTGAATTGAATTATGCATTCATTCTTGAACCTATATTTGTAAACTTGATTCGATATGAAATAAGTGATTGCCTACTTCCAAATTCAAAATCTGTTTCAAATTCAAATTATGTGAATGTTAAATGCAGGGATTAAATTATGCTTTGCAGGCCATTACACTGCACACAGTTTGCGAAAGAAAAATATCCGTGATAAACGTCAAGATCAGACACATTTCTCGATCACAACATGTTGTAGGGTGGAGACCCTAAGTGGAGATATTTCATGAATTGGAGGGGGATCCATGAAGAATGCTAATAACACGAAGAACAAGAGGGGAAATCACAAGAGAAACACTCAAGAACAAGTCCAATCACACATCCACTAGACCAACAAACACATGAGATCCACAAATGTACATGGACAACAAAGGGAACAAAGATACAAGGTAAAGTTCATCCCAAATCCAAGAGGAGATGAGGACTTGATGATTCACTTGGGGAATCCTTCTCCACAAGTGGAGGTCTTGTACTCCAATGGGTCCTTCTCTCTCAAGAGGAATCCCACAAGGGAGATACATGAGCTAAGATCTATGATTAGTGTCTATTCTTAGCTAACCCTAGAAATGAGGAGGAGAAGGAGTATATATAGGTCCAAGACATGAAGAGACAAGTGAGGGCGAAATGGGAAAGATACATGGGCCAAAGCCCAATACATGCACGCAGGCAAGTCCGGGCACCCAGGGTAAAGGGCGTCGGGCTCCCAGAGTCGGGGCATAGAGGGTGCGGGCATTCGGGGGCAGGGGCGCGGGCACTCGGGGGTGAAAGCCCGGGCACCCGGGGTGGATAGCAGGGCCGTGCCCTTTGTGTCCGTCGGAGCGGGCACCCGGGGCATAGGAGGCCGGGCACCCGGGGTGGTCCGAGGCCTCCGGTGCTTCGCGTCTTAGGGTCCCTCTTCCTCCTCCCTTCTTGGATGATGTAGATGTTCTCTTGCGCTTGAACTCCTCCTCATCATCGATGAAGCTCATGTAATACATATGCATGCACACAAGAGGGATGTCAAGTAGTATACCATCCTCGAAGGGGTCAAGTGAACACGTGTAAAGGAGATGATTAATCCTTATGTATGTGTAGATGTCACACGTGTCACTTGTCGAACAGACTCTTGACATGGTGATGTCCATAAGATGCTCTGCATCATCCCCTCCCCCTTGGGAAAGATCCGTCCTCGGATCAAAATCCAAATCACCATGGGAAAGAGATGTCGTCGCCGTATATAAGTGGATGATCTCAAAGAGTTCATCATCTTGAAGTTTGAAATGGGCACTCTCCAATGTCTCACCGTCTTGTAGTTCCTTCAAAAGGAGCAAAGACAAGAAGCACTTGGAAAAACAAATGTGGTTAGCATTAGTGCAAAACCAAGCATTCAAGAGGCGATTCACCCAATAAGTATCGTCATCATGCATAGCATAAGGTGTGACAATTAAGTGTGGCATCGGAAGTAAGTAGATAAGTTGAGAACAATCAAGGGCATCGTAGAAACAAGCATGCAAATGGGAGGTAGAGATGCAAATATGTTTGACAAGTGAACAAGCATCTACCTCAAGGTCATAGCAAACATGCACAAAGCGCTCAACCAAAGGTCTATGGTAGGCATAGGAATCATTCACAACACCAAATATATTGAGAATCCAAGCATAACGTGCATATGGTTTAGTGAAAATTGTATGGCACTCAACACAATAGAAAGAGCAATTGTTCATCATGTGTGAGGCAATCAAGTCAATCATGTGACAAGCAATGGGATACGGCATATGTGAAGTGATGACATTGGTGCGACCAAATATGTGATATGAGCAAGTAGGCAACAACTTGGATGCAACACACAAGGCATACATGTCATGAGGCATGGTAATGTGGAAATCATGAGTGAAAGCAATATCTCTAACATGTGCGCAATGTGTCATGGTGCAAGAAACACATGAAGTATGATCCACAATATGCATGCTCATGGTTTCAGTGTTCTCCAAAGAGAAGGATATCACCTCGAAATCATGTCCTTGGGCGTTGAGGAGTCCTGGATTGGGGGGTCTCCGGACAGCCGGACTATATCCTTTGGCTGGACTGTTGGACTATGAAGATACAAGACTTCGTCTCGTGTCCAGATGGGACTTTACTTGGCGTGGAAGGCAAGCTAGGTAATACGGATATGTATACCTCCTCCTTTGTAACCGACCTTGTGTAACCCTAGCCCCCTCCGGTGTCTATATAAACCGGAGGCTTTTAGTCCGCAGGACAACATACAATCATACCATAGGCTAGCTTCTAGGGTTTAGCCTCTCTGATCTCGTGGTAGATCCACTCTTGTACTACCCATATCATCAATATTAATCAAGCAGGACGTAGGGTTTTACCTCCATCAAGAGGGCCCGAACCTGGGTAAAACATCATGTTCCCTGCCTCCTGTTACCATCCGCCTTAGACGCATAGTTCGGAACCCCCTACCCGAGATCCACCGGTTTTGACACCGACATTGGTGCTTTCATTGAGAGTTCCTCTATGTCATCGCCGTTAGGCTTGATGGCTCCTACGATCATCGATAGCGATGTAGTTCAGGGTGAGACTTTTCTCCCCGGACAGATCTTTGTGTTCGGCAGCTTCACACTGTGGGCCAACTCACTTGGCCATCTGGAGCAGATCGAAAGTTACGCCCCTGGCCACCAGGTCAGGTTTGGAAGCTTAAACTACATGGCCGATATCCGTGGAGACTTCATCTTCGACGGATTCGAGCCTCTGCCTTGTGCGTCACGCGGTCACGATGAGTACGATTTAGCTCTACCATCAGACAGTGTTCAGGAGATCGCACCGGCAGCCGCTCCGACCCTCAATTCGGAGCCAGTTGCGCCGTCCATGGACGGGTGGATGGACCCCGCCACGGAGGCCTTACCCTCATCGGCGATCGAGCCGAACATCGACCTTACCCTCCACAAGAGCCGTGTTGTCAAACTGTCGGATCCTTCTCCGGCCACGGACTCCGAACCGCCTGTGCCCGTTCCTAGCGAATCCGATTGGGCGCCGATCATGGAGTTTACCTCCGCGGATATTTTTCAGCACTCGCCCTTTGGCGACATACTGAACTCATTAAGGTCTCTGTCCTTGTTAGGAGGATCCTGGCCGAACTATGTCCGGCAGGATTGGGATGCGGACGACGAAGAAATCCGCGCCCCACCCACCACCCACTTAGTAGCCACTGTCGATGACTTAACCGACATGCTCGACTTCGACTCCGAAGACATCGACGGTATGGACGACGATGTGGGAGACGAAGAGGAACCACTGCCCACAGGGCACTGGACAGCCACCTCATCATACGATATAAACATGGTGGACACACCCAAAGAAGGCAATGACGATGAGACAGCAGAGGATGACCCCTCCAAGAAGCAACCCAAGCACCGACGTCAGCGGCGCCACTCTAAGTCCCGCCAAAGAAAAAGTGGTGATACCGGCACAGGAGATAATAACACTCCGGATAGTGCCGAAGACAACAACAATCCCCTCCAGCAAGGTTTAGAACAGGAGGATGGAGGAGCCAACCCTCCTGAGAGAGCGGCAGATGGAGAGGCGGAGGATGATCATTACATGCCCCCCTCCGAAGACGAGGCAAAGCCTCGACGATGCCGAATTCGTCGTGCCAGAGGATCCCGTCGAACAAGAGCACTTCAAGCGCCGGCTTATAGCCATGGCAAATAGCCTTAAGAAAAAGCAGCAGCAGCTTCAAGCTGATCAAGATCTGCTAGCCGACAGATGGACTAAAGTCCTCGCAGCCGAGGAATATAAACTTGAGCTCCCCTCCAAGAGTTACCCAAAATGCAGGTTGCTACCCCAACTGGAGGAAGAAGAGTATGACGCGGCTGATCGGCCACCTTGTGGCCGCGATAGAGAGGCATTCCAACCAAAAACTCAGCCTGCACCCCGACGCCATTCAAATAAAAAGGCATGGGGAAATACGCCAGACCTGCGAGACGTATTGGAGGACAAAGCAAAACATGCAATATCGATCTACAGATCACGAGGGCGCGCCACTACGCAAGACGATAAACGTCACGCCGGATACAGTAAAAGTAAGTCCGGCCGGGCCGACCACAGCGGACACGACTCATTCGAGCTGCGTCGCGACATAGCCCAGTACAGAGGCGCCGCACACCCCCTATGCTTCAAAGACGAAGTAATGGATCATCAAATCCCAGAGGGTTTCAAACCCGTAAATATTGAATCATACGACGGCACAACAGATCCTGCAGTATGGAACGAGGATTTCCTCCTCCACATCCACATGGCCCGCGGTGATGACTTACACGCCATCAAATACCTCCCACTAAAGCTCAAAGGATCAGCGCGACATTGGCTTAACAGCTTGCCAGCAGAGTCCATTAGCTGTTGGGAAGATCTGGAGGCCGCATTCCTCGACAACTTTCAGGGCACTTATGTGCGACCACCAGATGCCGATGACTTGAGCCACATAATTCAGCAGTCAGAAGAATCGGCCAGGCAATTCTGGACTCGGTTCCTAACAAAGAAAAATCAAATCGTCGACTGTCCGGATGCAGAGGCCCTAGCAGCTTTCAAACACAACATCCACGACAAGTGGCTAGCCCGGCACCTTGGTCAGGAAAAGCCGAAATCTATGGCAGCCCTCACGACACTCATGACCCGCTTTTGTGCGGGAGAAGACAGCTGGCTGGCTCGCAGTAATAACATATCAAAGAACCATGGTACTTCCGATACCAAGGACGGCAATGGCAGGTCACGTCGAAATAAACATAAGCGCCGCATTAACAGCGACAATACCGAGGATACGGTAGTCAATGCCGGATTCAAAGGCTCTAAACCCGGTCAGCGGAAAAAGCCATTTAAAAGAAGCACTCCGGGCCCGTCCAGTTTGGACCGCATACTCGATCGCTCGTGCCAAATACACGGCACCCCTGACAAGCCAGCCAACCACACCAATACGGATTGTTGGGTATTCAAGCAGGCCGGCAAGTTAATTGCCAAAAACAAAGATAAGGGGCCACATAGCGATGACGAGGAAGAGCCCCGGCAGCCGAATACCGGAGGACAGAAGAGGTTCCCCCCACAAGTGCGGACGGTGAACATGATATACGCAAGCCACATCCCCAAGAGGGAGCGGAAGCGTGCGCTCAGGGACGTATATGCGTTGGAGCCAGTCGCCCCAAAGTTCAACCCATGGTCCTCTTGTCCGATCACCTTCGATCGCAGGGACCACCCCACTAGTATCCGTCATGGAGGATTCGCCGCACTGGTCTTAGACCCAATTATTGACGGATTTCACCTCACTCGAGTCCTTATGGATGGCGGCAGCAGCCTGAACCTGCTTTACCAGGACACGGTGCGCAAAATGGGTATAGACCCCTCAAGGATCAAACCCACAAAAACGACCTTTAAAGGCGTCATTCCAGGTGTAGAGGCCCATTGCATAGGCTCAATTACACTGGAAGTGGTCTTCGGATCCCCGGATAACTTCCAAAGCGAAGAATTAATCTTCGATATAGTCCCGTTCCGCAGTGGCTATAATGCGCTGCTCGGGCGAACCGCATTTGCGAGATTCAATGTGGTACCGCATTAGGCATACCTCAAGCTCAAGATGCCAGGACCTCGGGGGGGTCATCACAGTTAATGGAAACACAGAGCGCTCTCTCCGCACGGAGGAGCACACTGCGGCCCTCGCAGCAGAAGCGCAAAGCAGCCTCTCAAGGCAATCCACCAGTTCGGCGTTTCAAGACCCGGACACCTTCAAGCGCGCTCGGAGTAATCGGCAACTAGACTGCCTGGCACGACCTGAGCTCGCGTAGCAATGCAGCCCCCACCCCAATCCCAGCCAAACGGCGAAATCCGTGCCACGCATACATAATTATGCATTAAAAATATCATGGGCACAGGTGGGGAGGGGTGGCACAACTACGGCACGCCCCAATACGCGGCTTAAACCGCACTAGGGGCTTCCCGCTTTGTTATTTTTCTCTTTCAGGACTTTAATCTCTGGAAACCCTGCCCGGTAACATGATTGCCGAACACATGATGCAGCAACCAAGGAGGCAGAAAGCTACGTCACACCACGGAACTCCCAGGTGGATTACGATAACGAGTGAAATATTTGTTTTAATACTATTCCTTAGCTTGCCCTTGGAAGGGACATAGTCCTAATTTTTGCTTACCGCACTATCTGTATCATTCTGCTTTAACGCACCTTTTTGAATAAACAATGCATAACATTACGACTATTCTTGCATTCTTGTTATATATATATGTGTGTGTTCATTAATGAAGCCTTGCAACCGTACACTTTGGTACGGCCAATACACCAGGGGCTTAAGTACCCCACAATATGGTGTGAGAAGTCCGAACACTTTCACAAGTGCGGCACCCCTAACTTATAGCACTATATGCATCAGCTCCGAATCATGTCTTTGGTCAAATGTTGGGTTTGCCCGGCTCCTATGTTTTGGTACCTTACGTTCCGCTCTATCGGCTAAGGTAGCACTAGGAGAACTACTGCGATTGTGCCCCGGTTCTGCTGAGCTAAGCACCTCAGTAGAGAAAGCTAAAACTGACTGTCATGATAAGGTGAGAGACTGGTCGCTGTTCGGCGAGGTTTCAAGTCCCTAAAGACTTATGCCGCTTAGAGCGAGGAGCTGGTCCTGTCCGGCTTAAAGGCATGTATTGCGCCCTGAATTCGGCCTTCCGAATACCAGGGGCTTCGCCGAAATTTAAAATTATAGAATTATATGGCTAAGTGAGAGTGATAAAGCATTATTAGTCCGGTTGCCTTGTTCGCTGGCTGAGCACCTCCCTCGAAGGACCCAAAAATGGGAACAAGAGTGCTCAGGTTTATCCCAAACACCCCAGCACTCCCGGCATGGGGGCAGAAGCCGAGGACTAGCCATCTCTCAGATTGGATAAACAGCCAAACAGAAGGTAATATTTTAAATTCAAACAAGTGTTGCATAGCGCATATGAAACAAGTTTTCATCATACAGGATCACACAAGCAAGTTTACTCAAATATTACATCCTTTGAACATTCATCCTCTACAAGACGGGCACCCTTCAGGACACCCTCATAATAAATTTTTGGGGTGCGATGCTCCTTGCCCTACGGCGGTCCTTCCTTGATCAGCTTCACGGCCTCTAGCTTGGCCCATTGCACCTTCACACGGGCAAAAGCCCGGCGTGCACCTTCGATGCAGACGGACCGCTTGACGACTACCAGCCGAGGGCAGGCATCCACAAGCCGCCTCACTAGGCCGAAGTAGCTGTTCGGAAGGGCGTCGCCGGGCCACAGCCGGACTATAAAGCCCTTCATGGCCTGTTCGGCCGCCTTGTGTAGCTCGACCAGCTACTTCAGCTGGTCGCTCATAGGCACCGGGTGTTCGGTCCCAGTATACTGAGACCAGAACAGCTTCTCCGTTGAGCTCCCCTCCTCGACCTGGTAAAACTGTGCGCATCCCACACGTTGCGGGGCAAATCTGCGAATGCTCCTGGAGAGCTCTAGATTCGGGTAAGTAATAGGTAATTTACTTTCACATGCTTGCTTTGCATATAGAATGCCTTACCCACCGCTATTTTCTTCATCGTGTGAATCTCCTGGAGGGCCTTTTGGGCGTCAGCCTTGGCACTCTTTGCACTGTCACGGGCGGCGGCAAGCTCGGAATCTCGCGTCTTCGAGTCACGCTCCAACGCCTCATGCTTTGACACGAGAGCTTGGAGCTCTTGCTGCACCTCTCCCACTCGTGCCTCTTGCCTTTCCTGCTCGGTGCACTCCTTGGCCGCTTTGTCTTCGGCCTTGGATAGCGCTTGCTTCAGGATCGCCACCTCGGTCGTGGCCCCTGGCAAACATACGATGATCCTGACATTTTGCAATCGCGTCTTCTTTTATATATACATATCTATAGACAGGGTACTACTTACCATTGTTCTCCTCGAGCTGCCTCTTGGCAAGGCTGAGCTCTTTCTTGGACCCCTCGAGGTCCTGCTTCAGGGTGGCGACCTCTGCAGTCAGTGCGGCTGAGGCCAGTAGCGAAGCCTGCATACGCACATAGACATAATTATGTTAGACTCCTGCGGTATTATTTGATCCTATATTCAGCTTTTCTTTTTGAACACCGAATAGAGCATCAGGGGCTATTGTCTATGCGGTAATATTTTTCCTATATTTCAAACACTTACCTCAAAGCCTGTTAGAAGGCTGGCACAGGCTTCAGTCAATCCGCTCTTGGCGGACTGAACCTTCTGGACCACAGTACTCATAATGGTACGGTGCTCCTCGTCGATGGAAGCGCTGCGAAGCACTCCCAGCAGATTGTCCGGCACCTCTGGATGGACAGAGGTCACCGGCACAGGCGTCTTGCCCCTCTTGGAAGGAGGCCGGCTGCTCGAGTCCGGAACCACTGGAGGTTCCGGCGCGGTGTTCGGCTGAGGGCCGAACTCGGAGCCCTCAGGGGCCTTGTCCCCTCTGCTCCCGGAGTCCGGAAGGTCGTCTTGAGGCGCCTCCGGGACTGCCTCCCCTCGACCCGGTGCCTCTTGAGACAATACCTCGGCGTCGTCCGCAAGGCAAGGGGAGGTGGCGGTTAGAAGTGGATCGCTATCCATATCTGACGAGCCCAGGGAGCCGTCCAACGATACATCGATACTGGCTTGTGGCGGCCTGCATAATCATATTCGGCGTTAGGGGAAGCAGTGCGACAAAGGAATGCTATGAGTTACTATGGTATCCGAATACTTACGACTTCGCCAGGGGCTTGGCCCTGAGCAACCAGTCGTCTTCGCCTTCGGCAGCGGTGGTGGAACTGTCCGGAAGGAGCGTCCTTCCCTTCTTGGACCCTTCGGCCTCCCCAGTTGGGGCGGCCTTCCTTTTCTTGTCTCCCCCATCTGAAAGGGGAGCATCTTCTTCTTCCTCCTCGTCTTCGGGGGAGGAGTGTGTCGCAGAGTTATCGGACGATGAGTCCGATGACGTCGGGCGTCGGGAACTCTTTTGGGTTCCCTTGGCCTTCTTGGTCTTCTCCGGCACCTTGTAAGGAGCCGGAGTCAACATCTTCGTCAGGAGAGCATCGATCTGTCTGGTCGTCTCCTGTCAGTCCTGTCAAGGGTACGGGAGCTTAGATCCCGCATAGAGTCAAACTATGAAAAGCAAGTATCCTGTGAGGGGTAAAACTGCTTACCGCGCTGGCTTGGCGCTTCGCGCAGAATCCGCGATCCTCGGTAGTGGGAGGGGGAACCTCGGCACCCTTGAATAGCACCTTCCAGGCATCCTCGTGAGTTGTGTTGAAGAGCCTATTCAGAGTTCGATGTTGGGCCGGGTCGAACTCCCACAAGTTGAAAGCCCGTTGTTGGCACGGGAGGATCCGGCGGATGAGCATGACCTGAACTACGTTGACGAGTTTGAGCTTCTTGTTCAGCATGTTTTGAATACATGTTTGGAGTCCGGTCAGCTCTGCCGAACTGCCCCAGGACAGGCCCTTCTCTTGCCAGGAGGTGAGCCGCGTGGGGATGCCAGATCGGAACTCGGGGGCCGCTGCCCATTTAGGGTCACACGGCTCGGTGATGTAGAACCACCCCGATTGCCACCCCTTTATGGTCTCCATGAAGGATCCCTCGAGCCATGTGATGTTGGGCATCTTGCCCACCATGGCGCCTCCGCACTCCGCCTGGCAGCCGCTCACTACCTTCGGCTTGACATTAGAGGTCTTCAGCCATAAGCCAAAGTGGGGCTTGATGCGGAGGAAGGCCTCGCACACAACGATAAACGCCGAGATGTTGAGGATGAAGTTCGGGGCCAGATCATGGAAATCTAGGCCGTAGTAGAACATGAGCCCCCGGACGAATGGGTGGAGAGGGAATCCCAGTCCACGGAGGAAATGGGTAAGGAACACTACCCTCTCATGGGGCCTCGGGGTGGGGATAAGCTGCCCCTCATCTGGGAGCCGGTGCGTGATGACCCACAAGTATAGGGGATCTATCATAGTCCTTTCGATAAGTAAGAGTGTCGAACCCACGAGGAGCAGAAGGAAATGATAAGCGTTTCAGCAAGGTATTCTCTGCAAGTATTGAAATAAGTGGTAACAGATAGTTTTGTGATAAGGATAAATTGTAACGAGCAACAAGTAACAAAAGTAAATAAAGTGCAGCAAGGTGGCCCAATCCTTTTTGTAGCAAAGGACAAGCCGGAACAAACTCTTATAAGGAAAAGCGCTCCCGAGGACACATGGGAATATCGTCAAGCTAGTTTTCATCACGTTCATATGATCGTTCGATACTTTGATAATTTGATATGTGGGTGGACCGGTGCTTGGGTGCTGTTCTTACTTGAACAAGCATCCCACTTATGATTAACCTCTATTGCAAGCATCCGCAACTACAACAAAAGTATTGAGGTAAACCTAACCATAGCATGAAACATATGGATCCAAATCAGCCCCTTACGAAGCAACGCATAAATAAACTAGGGTTTAAGCTTCTGTCGCTCTAGCAACCCATCATCTACTTATTACTTCCCAATGCCTTCCTCTAGGCCCAAATAATGGTGAAGTGTTATGTAGTCGACGTTCACATAACACCACTAGAGGCTAGACAACATACATCTTATCAAAATATCAAACGAATACCAAATTCACATGACTACTAATAGCAAGACTTCTCCCTTGTCCTCAGGAATGGACGTAATTACTCACAAAGCATATTCATGTTCATAATCAGAGGGGTAATAATATGCATATAGGATCTGAACATATGATCTTCCACCAAATAAACCAACTAGCATCAACTACAAGGAGTAATCAACACTACTAGCAACCTACTAGCACCAATCCCGGACTTTGAGACAAGAATTGGATACAAGAGATGAACTAGGGTTTGGAGATGAGATGGTGCTAGTGAAGATGTTGATGGAGATTGCCCTCTCCCGATGAGAGGAGCGTTGGTGATGACGATGGTGATGATTTCCCCCTCCCGGAAGGAAGTATCCCCGGCAGAACAGCTCTGCCGGAGCTCTAGATTGGATCCGCCAAGGTTCTGCCTCGTGGCGGTGGATTCTTCTCCCAAAAAGTTCCTTCCTATTTTTTCTCATCGAAAGACTTCATATAGGAGAAGATGGACGTCGGAGAGCCACCAGGGGGCCCACGAGGTAGGGGGCACGCCCCCCACCCTCGTGAGCAGGGTGTGGGCCCCCTGGCCTTCATCTTTGGCGAGGATTTTTCTTTATTTATTTTAAGATGTTCCGTGGAGTTTTAGGACTTTTGGAGTTGTGCAGAATAGGTCTCTAATATTTGCTCCTTTTCCAGCCCAGAATTCCAGCTACCGGCATTCTCCCTCCTTATGTAAACCTTGTAAAATAAGAGAGAATAGCCATAAGTATTGTGACATAAAGTGAAATAACAGCCCGTAATGCAATAAATATCGATATAAAAGCATGGTGCAAAATGGACGTATCAACTCCCCCAAGCTTAGACCTCGCTTGTCCTCGAGCGAAAAGCCGATAACAATAAATATGTCCTCATGTTTAGAGGTAGAGGCATCGATAAAAATAAAATACAGACATGAAGGCATCATGATTATTCTCATAGCAGAAACATATATAGCTTTTGTCATACAATTACTTATGTTCAAGTGATGATCTATTCACAATGCAAAAGTATAAATCATAAACCTTATTGGGCTCCAACAAACTATAATCTCAGTCATTGAAGCAATTGCAATTTATCATAACATCGGACAGAGTCTATGTCAGAGCTAAAAAGCAAGTCCACATACTCAACTATCATTTAGTCCTCCATAATTGCTAACACTCAGGCAATACTTGTGGTTACGGAGTTTTAATCAGACACAGAGAAAGATAGGGGCTTATAGTTTTGCCCCATAACCTTTTACCTCAAGGGTAATGTCAACAATAATGGTTCATGCTCCCCTACATCCAATTAGATATATATATATATCATGTTCTTTCCAACATGCTGAGCTTGCCAAAGGATAAAATGAAAAAGAAAAGGTGAAGATCACCATGACTCTTGCATAAGGTAGAAGATAATAATAAAGGGTAGGCCCTTCGCAGAGGGAAGCAGAGGTTGCCATGCGCTTTTATGGTTGGATGCATAAAATCTCAATGCGAAAGAACGTCACTTTATATTGCCCCTTGTGATATGAACCTTTATTATGCAGTTCGTCGCTTTTATTACTTTCACATCACAAGATCATATAAAGCTTATTTCTCCCACGCCAATCAATCATACATATTTAGAGCAATTTTTATTGCTTTGCACCAATGACAACTTACTTGAAGGATCTTACTCAATCCATAGGTAGATATGGTGGACTCTCATGGCAAAACTGGTTTAAGAGTATTTGGAAGCACAAGTAGTATTTCTACTTGGTGCTGAGAATTTGGCTAGCATGAGGGCGAAAGGCAAGCTCAACAAGTTAGAGGATCCATGACAACATACTTTATCTCAGATATAAGAAAGACATAACTCATTACGTTGTCTTCCTTGTCCAACATCAACTCTTTAGCATGTCATATTTTAATGAGTGCTCCCAATCATAAAAGATGTCAATGATAATATATCTATATGTGAAAACCTCTCTTTCCTTATCAATTCTTATTAATTGCAACAATGACCAAAGCTATGTTTCCCAACAACTTTTAATCATCATACTCTTTCTATGTGAAGTCATTACTCTCAATAAGATCAATATGAACTCTTTGTTTCTTTTTATTCTTTTCTTTTATTCACCCAAGATCATGCCATAAACTTTATTCTACTAGATCAAGATACTACTAATAGGATCGAAGTAAGAAAAACGGTAAATATAGGAGTTGTGATGGTGATACGATACCGGGGCACCTCCCCCAAGCTTGGCAGTTGCCAAGGGGAGTGCCCATACCCATGTGATTATATCTCCTTTGTCGGTGAAGAAGGTGGTGGTGACGGATAATCGCACATCGAGCGTAAGAGGTCCTCCAGCTTGCGAATAATGCCCTTGAGTGCAACAATATGCTCCTTCAACAAAATATTTTCTTGTGTGAGATACTTGTTTTGTATACGAGCTAACTCAATCATCTTGAAAGCTTCGATCTCAGTTGGGGTAAGAAGGTTATGATCAAGTTGGAGGGTGTCTTTCGCTGCTGGAGCTTGATCCTCCGTGGCCTTCTTGATCCTTTCATCCTTGTTGACCCTCGTGGGTTCTTCCCTCTTCATATCTATCTTCATTAGCCAAGCATCATTGTCACCATTGTTGGAGGAGGGAGACGACATGATGCCTAGCCTGGAAAACCCTGACAGAAAACAGCTCGAAACAAGAACAGAGGAGGTTTGCGTGATACAAGAGTCAAAACCTTCGGGAGAATATATAATGAATTTTTACCGACCAAAATACGTAATGTGTAAGAAAACGGGGTCCGTAAGGCACACGAGGTGCTCATGAGGTAGGGGGCGCGCCCACCACCCTCGTGGGGCCCTCGTGTCCTTCCCGGACTGCTACTTATTTTTCTATTTTTCTAAATATTCCAAAACGGAGAAATATTGCCTTAAAAATTGTTTTGGAGTTGGTTTACTTACTGTACCACATACCTATTCCTTTTCGGAGTCTGAAACATTCCGTAAAGTGTCTCTTATGTATTCCTCCAGGGTTACGGTTTCAATAATATTGGTTTCAACATTTATGGGATTACCTGAGATATAATGTTTGATTCTTTGACCGTTTACCACTTTCGGATTTGTGCCCTCGAAGTTGTTGATCTTTATGGCACCGTAACAATAGACCTCTTCGATAACATAGGGGCCCTCCCATTTAGAGAGAATTTTTCCTGCAAAAAATCTTAAACGAGAGTTGTATAGCAATACATAATCACCTACATTAAACTCACGCTTTTGTATCCTTTTGTCATGCCATCTTTTAACTTTTTCTTTAAACAACTTGGCATTTTCATAAGCTTGGGTTCTCCATTCATCAAGTGAGCTAATATCAAATAAACTCTTCTCACCGGCAAGTTTAAAATCATAATTAAGCTCTTTAATAGCCCAATATGCCTTATGTTCTAGTTCGAGAGGTAAGTGACATGCTTTTCCATAGACCATTTTATACGGAGACATACCCATAGGATTTTTATATGCAATTCTATAAGCCCACAATGCATCATCAAGTTTTTTGGACCAATTCTTTCTAGACCTATTAACAGTATTTTGCAAAATTAATTTGAGCTCTCTATTGCTCAACTCTACTTGACCACTAGACGGTGGGTGATAAGGAGATGCAATTCTATGATTAACATCATATTTAGCAAGCATTTTACGGAAAGCACCATGAATAAAGTGTGAACCACCATCAGTCATTAAATATCTAGGGACTCCAAACCTCAGGAAAATAACTTCCTTAAGCATTTTAATAGAAGTTTTATGATCAGCACTACTAGTTAGAATAGCTTCTACCCACTTAGTAACGTAATCAACAGCAACTAAAATATGTGTGTATCCATTAGAGGCAGGAAAAGGTCCCATATAATCAAAATCCCAAACATCAAATGGTTCAATAACAAGTGAATAATTCATAGGCATTTCATGACATCTACTAATATTACCAATTCTTTGACATTCATCACAATACAAGACAAACTTACGGGCATCCTTGAAGAGAGCAGGCCAATAAAAACCAGATTGCAATACCTTATGTGCAGTTCTATCTCCAGCGTGGTGTCCTCCATAAGCCTCGGAATGACACTTGCGTAGGATTTGTTCCTGTTCATGCTCAGGTACACAACGTCTAATAACACTATCTACTCCTTCCTTATAAAGATGTGGGTCATCCCAAAAGTAATGTCTTAAATCATAGAAAAACTTTTTCTTTTGCTGGTATGTGAAGCTAGGTGGTATAAACTTAGCAACAATATAATTAGCATAATCAGCATACCATGGAGTACTACGAGAAGTACTTACAACAGTTAATTGTTCATCAGGAAAGCTATCATTAATAGGTAGTGGGTCATCAAGAATATTCTCTAGCCTAGACAAGTTGTCTGCAACGGGGTTCTCAGCTCCCTTTCTATCAACAATATGCAAATCAAATTCTTGTAGCAAGAGAACCCATCTAATAAGTCTAGGTTTAGCATCTTTCTTTTCCATAAGATATTTAATAGCAGCATGATCAGTTTGAATAGTTACTTTAGAATCAACAATATAAGATCTGAACTTATCACAAGCAAATACAATTGCTAAAAGCTCTTTTTCAGTAGTAGCATAATTTCTTTGAGCATTGTCTAGAGTCTTACAAGCATAATGAATAACATTCAGTTTCTTATCAACTCTTTGCCCTAGAACAGCACCTACAACATAATCACTAGCATCACACATAAGTTCAAAGGGTAGGTTCCAATCAGGTGGCTGAACAACAGGTGCAGTGACTAATGCTTTCTTAAGTATTTCAAATGCTTCTACACAATCATCATCAAAGACAAATGGTATATCTTTTTGCAATAAATTAGTCAGAGACCGAGAAATTTTTGATAAGTCCTTAATGAACCTCCTGTAAAATCCGGCGTGACCAAGGAAACTTCTTATACCTTTGATGTCCTTGGGACATGGCATCTTTTCAATAGCATCAACCTTGGCTTTATCAACTTCAATACCTCTTTCAGAAACTTTATGCCCCAAGACAATACCTTCATTAACCATAAAGTGGCACTTTTCCCAATTCAAGATAAGATTAGTTTCTTCACATCTCTACAAAACTCGATCAAGATTGCTCAAGCAATCGTCAAAAGAGGAACCATAGACGGAAAAGTCGCCCATGAAAACCTCACAAATCTTTTCACAAAAGTCAGAGAATATAGCCATCATGCATCTTTGAAAGGTAGCAGGTGCATTACATAAACCAAAAGGCATACGTCTATAAGCAAAAGTACCAAAAGGGCATGTAAAAGCAGTCTTTGATTGATCTCTAGCCGACACAGGTATTTGAGAGAAACCAGAATAACCATCTAGAAAGCAATAGTGTGTATGTTTGCATAATCTTTCTAGCATTTGATCAATAAAAGGTAAGGGGTAATGATCTTTCTTAGTAGCTTTATTTAATTTTCGGAAATCAATTACCATCCTATAACCTGTGATAATTCTTTGTGGAATCAATTCATCTTTATCATTAGGAACAACAGTAATACCTCCCTTCTTAGGGACACAATGGACAGGACTTACCCACTCACTATCAGCAACGGGATAGATTATACCTGCCTCCAGAAGCTTTAGTACTTCTTTTCTTACCACTTCTTTCATTTTAGGATTCAGACGTCGTTGAGGATCACGAACTGGTTTGGCATCTGCTTCCAAATTTATTTTATGTTGATATAGAGTGGGACTAATGACCTTAAGATCATCAAGAGTATATCCAATAGCAGCACGATGCTTCTTCAGAATTTTCAATAATCTTTCTTCTTCATGCTCTGAAAGGTTAGCACTAATAATAACAGGATATATCTTCTTTTCATCAAGATAAGCATATTTAAGATTATCAGGCAAATGTTTAAGCTCAAACACGGGATCACCCTTGGGTGGAGGAGGATCCCCTAAAATTTCAACATGCAAATTATGTTGCAGAATAGGTTCCTATTTAAAGAATACTTCATCTATTTCCCTTCTTTCATTCATGAACATATCATTTTTATGGTCTAGCAAATAGTGTTCTAAAGGATCACTAGGAGGTACCGCAATAGAGGCAAGACCAATAATTTCATCCTTACTAGGTAATTCTTCCTCACGATGTTGTTTACTAAATTTAGAGAAATTAAACTCATGAACCATATCATCCAAGCCAATAGTAACAACATTCTTTGTGCAATCTATGGTAGCATTAACACTATTTAAGAAGGGTCTACCAAATATAATGGGACAAAAACTATCTTGTGGGGAACCAAGAACAAGAAAATCAGCAGGATATTTAGTTTTCCCACACAAGACTTCAACATCTCTAACAATTCCAATTGGTGCAATAGTATCTCTATTAGCAAGTTTAATAGTAACATCTATATCTTCTAACTCAACAGGTGCAATGTCATGCATAATTTCTTTGTATAAGTCAATATGTATTGCACTAGCACTAGCACCCATATCACATAAGCCATGATAACAATGATCTCCTATTTTAACAGAAATAACAGGCACGCCTTCCACAGGTCTATGTTTATCTTTATCACAAGGTTTAGCAATTCTAGCAGTTTCACCTTCGAACTGAATAACATGCCCATCAATATTATCAGACAAGAGATCTTTAACAATAGCAATATTAGGTTCTACTTTAACTTGCTCGGGAGGTGTATAAGTTCTAATATTGCTTTTACGAACAACAGTTGAAGCTTTAGCATGATCCTTTATTCAAACAGGGAAAGGTGGTTTCTCAACATAAGAAGTAGGAACAATAGGATCATTATAAGTGACAGTCTTTTCTTCAACTTTAATAGGTGCAGCTACTTTTACTTCTATGGGAGGATGATATTTAAACCACTTCTCCTTAGGGAGATCAACATAAGTAGCAAAATATTCACAGAAAGAAGCTACTATCTCAGAATCAAGTCCATATTTAGTGCTAAACTTACAGAAAATATCGGTATCCATAAAATATTTAACACAATCAAACTTAGGTGTCATACCTTGTAACACCCCGGATATAATTTACCTTATATGTATCCCAACTCTTGCCGTTTCCGGCGCTAAGTTATTTTATTTCCTCGGGTTCGGGTTTTTGTCTCGGTGTGTTGTTGCCTTTGTCATGCATCTCATATCATGTCATCATGTGCATTGCATTTGCATATGTGTTCGTCTCATGCATCCGAGCATTTTCCCCGTTGTCCGTTTTGCATTCCGGCGCTCCTATCTCCTCCGGTGGTCCTTTCTACCACTTTTCGTGTGTGGGGGTTAAACATTTCTGTATTGGACAGAGACTTGCCATGAGGCCTTGGTTTACTACCGGTAGACCGCCTGTCAAGTTTCGTACCATCTGGACTTCGTTTGATACTCCAACGGCTAACCGAGGGACCGAGAAAGCATCATTTGTGTTGCAGCCCAACACCCTTCCAATTTGGCCCAAAACCCACCTAAACCCTCTCCATCATCTAGAGCATTCGATCACGATCGCGTGGCCGAAAACCGCACTCCATTTGGAGCTTCCTAGCTCCCTCTATGCCTATAAATAGCTCCTCCTCCAAAATTCACGGGTCTTCTTCCCCGAAACCCTAGAAATCGTCTCCTGCCGCGCCGAACATGTCCGCTCCGCGCCGGACGCACCGCCGCCGCCGTCCGCGCCCAACCAGGGCGTGACACGTGTCGCCTCACTGCTCCCTCCGCCGCCGGCCCGACGAGGCCCAGCTCGGGCCCCCCAGGCCTATCCGCGCGCCGTCGCCCGCGCGGGTGCCCGAGGCCGCGCCGCCCGACGGTGCTCGCTCCGCCGTCCGCCGCCATCGCCGCTTCGCTCGGCCGGCCGCCGCGCCGCCATTGCCTGCTGCCTCCGCCGCCTCGAACGCCGCCCAGCCGCACTACCTCGTCGACCCGCGCCGCCGAGCTCCGGCGCTGCCCCGCGCCGGCGTCGCCCCACCTCCGGCCACCTCCACTACGGCGCCTCCTCTCCTCCAAGTCCGGCGTCATCCCCGTCTTCGGCGAACCTCGCAAGTCATGCCCTACTACAGTAACTCCGGCCGATCCGGATCTGGATCCACTTCGAGGGTTGACTTTTTCCCCGAAACCCTATTGATTTTGCAAACTTTGGCATGTCGTATCTCTGCATCCGTAGCTCCGGTTTGTGCGTGTAGCATATCAAATTGTTCGTATCAACGAGTACATAATTTCATATCATTGAATTATTTTCATTTGAGTTCATCTTGATGCCCGAAATGCTGTTGGAAGAGGGCTATGTGGTAAAATTGCCAGATCTGTTTCATCAAATAGATATTTGTCATTTTTTCCATGATTAATGTGTGCATGATATGCTCCTGAGCTCTACATGAGTTTTGCTATATGCCATGTCATCTTTATAGAGGTGCTTACCACGTATTTTTGTGATGTGTGTGGTGACTAGCACAAGCTTGCAAAGTAGCATATTCGGTAATGCTGATTTCAGGGACTTCGAATTTCTCTAAGTCCTTGTCCTAATTTTGTCATTATGCCATATGTTTATGTTGTTCCCTAGCGATCCGTGCCTCTTTTGAGGATGATCAGTAAGGATGATTTGTTAATATTGTGGTGCTCTGTCCATCCATGTCTTTGTTTGCATTTATGGATCACCCTAGCTTGAGTCAATCGAGCTCTACTTTTGCTATTTCGTGAATCCTGGCAGATTGTTGACTTGTTAGCGATTTTGCCGAGGATGTTGCTATTTATCCATGCATGCTATGTTGTTGTTCTTGCCATGTCTAGCTTCTATGCCATGTATTCTTGATGGATGTATGCTTAGTTTGTCATGCCATGCTCTGTAGTGAGTGCATCGAGCTCGTGAACATGCCTACTCGTTAACTGATTTGCATGCTCCAGTTTTTCACTAAGTCTGAGATATGTTTATGTTTTTTGCCATGTTCATATGCTTGCAATTGTATTTTCTGTTCCCTTTTGGCTCAAGGTCACTAAGGGACTTTTGTTAAGTGCTTTGACTAGCTTCATGCCATGCCTTGATTTTCCATGTTAAGTTCCTGTAGCTTGTACTTTTCATGCTCTAAAGTGTGCTTCCTGATGATAAATTCCAGACTTGTGTTGATTTCACTAAGTCTGAAACCTGTTATCATTTGCACTTTTGCCATGCTTGTTTGAAGCTGTTAATGGATGAATTAGCCTAGCTCAGTGTTCATCTTTTGTCAAGCATTATGAGTGGATCCCTGCCATGTATTTTTTTGTTATGTTTGAGTACTGTATCATATTTATCTTGATGCATTTAGATGGCTACTTGTTGATTATCGCAGACCGGTGCCATATTGTTTTGCTTGCCATTTCTAAACCGTGCATCCGATTCCGGTGATCTTTATATAGATTTCAACCGAAATCACCTCACCTTTCTATTGGCACTCTTGGATTTCCATGTTGAGGCCAGGTTCAATCATTCCTTGTCAAATCTTGCATATGCATCACATATCGCATCCCGCATAGCATACCATGTTTGCATCATGTTGTTTGAGCATTGCACGTGGTTGATTGTGTTCCTTTTGCTTGTTTTTCTTGTTTGGGTAGAGCCGGGAGACGAGTTCGCTAACGAGGAGCCCATTGAGTTCGCTTACGAGGATCAAGTCAACTCTGACAACTTTGCAGGCAAGATGATCATACCCTCGAAATCACTTCTATCTTTGCTTGCTAGATGCTCGCTCTTTTTCTATGCCTATGCTACGATACCTACCACTTGCTTATCATGCCTCCCAAATTGCCATGTCAAACCTCTAACCCACCATGTCCTACCAAACCGTTGATTGGCTATGTTACCGCTTTGCTCAGCCCCTCTTATAGCGTTGCTAGTTGCAGGTGAAGATTGGAGATCGTTCCTTGTTGGAACATTGTTTATTATTGGGATATCACCATATTATCTTGTTTATCTTAATGCACCTATATACTTGGTAAAGGGTGGAAGGCTCGGCCTTTTGCCTAGTGTTTTGTTCCACTCTTGGCGCCCTAGTTTCCGTCATATCGGTGTTATGTTCCCGGATTTTGTGTTCCTTACGCGGTTGGGTTATAATGGGAACCCCTTGACAGTTTGCCTTGAATAAAACTCCTCCATCAATTCCCAACCTGGTTTTTACCATTTGCCACCTAGCCTTATTTTCCCTTGGGTTTCCGGAGCCCAAGGGTCATCTTATTTAACCCCCCCCCCCGGGCCAGTGCTCCTCTGAGTGTTGGTCCAAACTAGAGCCCTGTGCAGCGCCCCCTCGGGGAAACTCGAGGTTTGGTTTTAGTTGTATGGAGCGCTCATCTGAGTGTGCCCTGAGAATGAGATATGTGCAGCTCCTATCGGGATTTGTCGGCACATTCGGGCGGGGTTGCTGGACTTGTTTTACCATTGTCGAGGATGTCTTGTAAAACTGGGATGCCGAGTCTGATCGGAATGTCTCGGGAGAAGGAATATCCTTCGTTGACCGTGAGAGCTTGTGATGGGCTAAGTTGGGACTCCCTTGCAGGGATTTGAACTTTCGAAAGTCGTGCCCACGGTTATGGGCAGATGGGAATTTGTTAATGTCCGGTTGTAGATAACATGAAACTTAACTTAATTAAAATGAATCAACCGCGTGTGTTACCATGATGGTCTCTTCTCGGCGGAGTCCGGGAAGTGGACACGGTGTTGGAGTAATGCTTGACGTAGGTTGCTATAGGATCACTTCTTGATCATAGTTCTTCGTTCGTGCTTTGCCTTCTCTTCTCGCTCTCTTTTGCGAACAGGTTAGCCACCATATATGCTAGTCACTTGCTGCAGCTCCACATATTACCTTGCCTTTACCTATAAGCTTAAATAGTCTTGATCGCGAGGGTGCAAGATTGCTGAGTCCCCGTGACTCACAGTTTACTTCCAAACCACATGCAGGGACCGATGATACCGTTCCAGACGATGCGCTTGAGCTCAAGTGAGACTTTGATGAAGACTCTCGCCGTTACTATGTGTCTTTCCCAGATGATCAGTAGTGGTGCCCAGTTGGGGCGATCGGGGGCCGTGTCGCATGTTGGGGTTGATCTTTTATTTTGGTACCGTAGTCGGACCATGAGTGTATTGGATGATTGTAATGTTATTCATGTATTTGTGTGACGTGGCGAGTGTAAGCCAACTATGTATCCTTTCCCCTTTTATATATTACATGGGTTGTTGTGAAGATTACCTTACTTGCGACATTGCTTTCAATGCGGTTATGCCTCTAAGTCGTGCTTCGACACGTAGGAGATATAGCCGCATCGAGGGCGTTACATACCTGACTCTTTACCTTCGTCGAGGTCCCAATCTTTAGAGTTGCGTTTAATCCTATCCAATAAATTCCATCTGAATTCAGTAGTTTTCATCATAAAAGAGCCAGCACAAGAAGTATCGAGCATGGTGCGATTGTTTTCAGAAAGCCGAGCATATAAATTTTGAATAATCATTTCTCTTGAGAGCTCATGATTGGGGCATGAATATAACATTGATTTAAGCCTCCCCCAAGCTTGAGCGATGCTTTCTCCTTCGCGAGGCCAGAAATTATATATATAATTACGATCACGATGAACAAGATGCATAGGGTAATACTTTTGATGAAATTCCAACTTCAATCTTTTATAGTCCCATGATCTCATATCATCACATAGCCTATACCATATCAATGCGTCTCCCTTCAAAGATAAAGGGAAGACCTTCTTCTTAGCAACATCATCGGGTATACCTGCAAGCTTAAATAATCCACAAACTTCATCCACATATATTAAGTGCTCATCAGGATGCTTTTGTTCCATCTCCTGTAAAAGGGTTAGCTAGCAGTTTTTCCATCATACCCGAAGGAAATTCAAAAGGAGTTTCATTTTCAATAGGTTCAATAGGTTGAGGAGCAACTCTTTGCTCTACTGGAAGGGGTGAAGATACCCCGAACAAGCCCCTCAGAGAATTACTTTCCATAGTAACAAGTGACAGTAAATTTCAGCACACTATATAAATTTTTCCTTACCAAATTCCACCTACCAAAGGCGCTACACTCCCCGGTAACGGTGCCAGAAAAGAGTCTTGATGACCCACAAGTATAGGGGATCTATCGTAGTCCTTTTGATAAGTAAGAGTGTCGAACCCAACGAGGAGGAAGGAAATGATAAGCGGTTTTCAGCAAGGTATTCTCTGCAAGTACTGAAATAAGTGGTAACAGATAGTTTTGTGATAAGGATAAATTGTAACGAGCAAACAAGTAACAAAAGTAAATAAAGTGCAGCAAGGTGGCCCAATCCTTTTGTAGCAAAGGACAAGCCGGAACAAACTCTTATAATAGGAAAAGCGCTCCCGAGGACACATGGGAATATCGTCAAGCTAGTTTTCATCACGTTCATATGATTCGCGTTCGATACTTTGATAATTTGATATGTGGGTGGACCGGTGCTTGGGTGCTGTTCTTACTTGAACAAGCATCCCACTTATGATTAACCTCTATTGCAAGCATCCGCAACTACAACAAAAGTATTAAGGTAAACCTAACCATAGCATGAAACATGTGGATCCAAATCAGCCCCTTACGAAGCAACGCATAAACTAGGGTTTAAGCTTCTGTCCTAGCAACCCACCATCTACTTATTACTTCCCAATGCCTTCCTCTAGGCCCAAATAATGGTGAAGTGTTATGTAGTCGACGTACACCACTAGAGGCTAGACAACATACATCTTATCAAAATATCAAACGAATACCAAATTCACATAACTACTAATAGCAAGAATTCTCCCTTGTCCTCAGGAACGGACGTAATTACTCACAAAGCATATTTATGTTCATAATCAGAGGGGTAATAATATGCATATAGGATCTGAACATATGATCTTCCACCAAATAAACCAACTAGCATCAACTACAAGGAGTAATCAGCACTACTAGCAACCTACTAGCACCAATCCCGGACTTTGAGACAAGAATTGGATACAAGAGATGAACTGGGGTTTGGAGATGAGATGGTGCTGGTGAAGATGTTGATGGAGATTGCCCTCTCCCGATGAGAGGAGCGTTGGTGATGACGATGGTGATGATTTCCCCCTCCCGGAGGGAAGTATCCCCGGCAGAACAGCTCTGCCGGAGCTCTAGATTGGATCCGCCAAGGTTCCGCCTCATGGCGGCGGAGTCTCGTCCTGAAAAGTTCCTTCCTATTTTTTTCTCATCAAAAGACTTCATATAGGAGAAGATGGACGTCAGAGAGCCACCAGGGGGCCCACGAGGTAGGGGGCGCGCCCTAGGGGGGCGCCCCCCACCCTCGTGAGTAGGGTGTGGGCCCTCTGGCCTTCATCTTTGGCGAGGATTTTTCTTTATTTATTTTAAGATGTTCCGTGGAGTTTCAGGACTTTTGGAGTTACGCAGAATAGGTCTCTAATATTTGCTGCTTTTCCAGCCCAGAATTCCAGCTGCCGGCATTCTCCCCCCTTATGTAAACCTTGTAAAATAAGAGAGAATAGCCATAAGTATTGTGACATAAAGTGAAATAACAGCCCATAATGCAATAAATATCGATATAAAAGCATAATGCAAAATGGACGTATCAGTGCGCGATGTTGTTGGGCAGGTATCCGGCTCTCCTCAGCTTCTTGATGTGTACCTCCGTGATGGAGGAGGCCATCCACTTGCCTCCCGCTCCGCACATGGTTGGAGAAGGTTGAGGTGGGAAGTACGGACTTGGGAGCTGGAGCTCGAGTGTGCGAAAATGGATGAGCAAAGGAGGAAGAAGGCGTGGATGAAAAGGTGAATCCTTATCCCTTTATATGGGTGGACGAAACTATGCGTCCCCACTAGCCTGGTAAAACTCGCTTATCCCCCAAGCGCCATAATCGATGGCGCGGTTGGGTTACCCATGCCCGTATTGATGAGAATCCCGTGATAAGGGGACACGATCTCTGCTTTGACAAGACGTGTCAAAAAACTGCCTCGCGTTAAGTGCGGGGCTAGTTAAAGGAAACGGTTCGAATAATCACCGGGCCATGACATAATGTCGTGTTGCCAAAACGAGTCAGCAAATTAGATTTGTGGAAATATTATTCTCTCTACAGTGGTATGTGGAACTTATTTTGCTGGGTCAGACACTATCCTTGTATTCAAATTCTTCTGTGATGTATTCGGAGGAGGAACCCGCCTTGCAATGCCGACAACACTGCGCGCTGGACTCATCGTCATTGAAGCCTGGTTCAGGGGCTACTGAGGGAGTCCTGGATTGGGGGGTCTCCGGACAGCCGGACTATATCCTTTGGCCGGACTGTTGGACTATGAAGATACAAGACTTCGTCTCGTGTCCGGATGGGACTTTACTTAGCGTGGAAGGCAAGCTAGGCAATACGGATATATATATCTCCTCCTCTGTAACCGACCTTGTGTAACCCTAGCCCCCTCCGGTGTCTATATAAACCGTAGGGTTTTAGTCCGTAGGACAACATACAATCATACCATAGGCTAGCTTCTAGGGTTTAGCCTCTCTGATCTCGTGGTAGATCCACTCTTGTACTACCCATATCATCTATATTAATCAAGCAGGACATAGGGTTTTACCTCCATCAAGAGGGCCTGAACCTAGGTAAAACATCGTGTTCCCTGCCTCCTGTTACCATCCGCCTTAGATGCACAGTTCGGGACCCCCTACCCGATATCCGCCGGTTTTGACACCGACGGGCGTCCTTCACAATGCTGAAACACAAGCAAAAGCGTTGTAGAAGTGAGTTGTGGTTGAAAGTATGAGGCTCGCTCTCAAGAGCTCGAATTGTCAACTCACGTGAAGTAGAAGTTGGCATGAAGTCGAAAGATCCTACACATGCACAAAACAAAGCAAAGAACGTATGTGCATGGTAGATAAACACATCATCCATCATGATGGTTCTCTTCTCTTGCACATAACCATAAGGAGCACAGGTGCATGAACAATATGATGCGACAATGGAAATATTCATGGCACTAGGCATATGGTGCAAAGAAGGAAGACAACCATGCTTCACAAGGGTTATGTCAAAATCTCCAAATATATGTGAGAATGCTATGGGGGGCAATCTCATTAGCAAGACTAAAATCATTGGTGCAGTCAATACATGGAAAATCATCTAGCATGAGAGAGGCAGCATATGGAGACATATGACAAGTAGCAATATCAATCATGTGCAAAGCATGGCAATAGTGGCTATAAACCACATGAAACGAGCAAGAACGAATCATCGGTGATGCAACATAAGCAAGCATAGTAATCATGGCAGTCATGTCATGTGAGCAAATAGTGTGTATAGGAAATGCACATGACATATTGCAAGAACAAAAGCAAATAACGGCCGAAGCAACATCATAAGCATTGGGCGCAAAAAAAACATGGCAATAACAAGCAATATCTCCACCAAGCTTGCAAATAAACATACAATTAGTAGACTCAAGGATCATGTGAAATGCAAAGAATGGGTCACAAATGCATGAAAAAGGCATATGAATGATCATATCAAGCATAGTGAACATGGTAATATGGGAAAAGGATATATAATGGACAAGAAGCCATAACCATGTGAGGGTCATGTAGAAGAATTGTGCAAAGTCTTTGTGCAAAAGGAGCGGTGGGAAAGACAATCCATGAGATCCCAAGTCATCATTACTCTCTAGAGCTCGTTTCGTCAACTCGTGTGTTTGTGAGGTTGACGAGTATTCATGGGTACCTACACAAAAGAGACACAAACCCAAGAAAGTGTGTGAGTGGTAAATGTACACATCATCCATCATGATGTGTATGTGAATGTGAGAGTTAGCACAAGATAAGCAATGCTCAAAAAAAATTGAAGCATGGTAGAGAAATATGTCATCCATCAAGAAAGAATAGTTATTGTGTTTAACATGATTGGGACGCAAATTATAGCAAGTGTGTGGCATAACAATAGCATTTTTATTCATGGGATGCATATGGTGCACACAATCATGGGAATCATGCAAATCATAGGATGTAGCAAAATCTCCTAAAATGTATGAGGAAATTATGGGGGTCTCCTCATGGGTAATAGCATAAGCATCATATGGAGAAAATTGATAACATGGCAAATAATGCATGTCCGAAGCTAGGTGGTCATGGCATGGCATATGAGATAAATGATGCAAAAGTAGCATATCAATATCATCACAAGAAAAACAAATGCCAATAAGCATGGGTTTGTCATCTATGCCATATGTGCAAATTGGGTTTATTTTAATGACATATGCATAGTCACTACAAAGAGATTGCAAATAAGACATATGATTGATCTCATGCATAGCATATGACAAGTCAAGAGAATTATCAAACATGATGTGACCAAGGGAATTATCACAAGAAATCCTATCTAACATGGCATCACAGCTAATAGAATCCACATGGAAATCATCAAACTCATCATAAATGGTAGATTATCGCATGGGGAAATCATACTAGCACATGAAGCATGGTAATAGGTGGATCAACATCATGTAAGCAATCAATGTTAAGAATGTCCACTAGTGAGAATAGAGCATCACCTTCACCTATGTTACCTTTCTCATTCCACTCATGTGGTGTAGGTGAGGTGGTAAGAACTAAACCATGGTCATCATCATCGTGATGGAACCATGTGGGGGTGCATCATAGTCCACCATGGCCATCGTCTTGTCCAAAGAAAGGACGAAGTCCTCGAGGATTGGTGCATCGTCATATATGGGACCTAGCACCAAATGAGAAGACACAATAGAGATAGAGGTTAAGTTGTTAGAAATCGAAATGGCCTCACATGCCCTATCTAGTACCTCACTCTCTCTATGTGGTGGTGGCTCACTCACTCCCTCAAGGTAGGCGCACTCTATGTCACATATGGTGGAGTCACTCAAATCACTCAAGTGGTGGTACTGCTGGCTCTCCTTGAGGGAGTCCCGGATTAGGGGGTCCTCGGGTGTCCGGGCTATGTGACATGGGCCAAACTATTGGGCCGTGAAGATATAAGGCAGAAGGCCTTCCCCCGTGTCCGAGTAGGACTCTCCTATGCGTGGATGGCAAGATTGGTGTCTGGATATATAATTTCCTTCCTCTGTAAACCGACTCTGTGTAACCCTAGGCCCCTCCGATGTGTATATAAGCCGGAGGGGTTAGTCCATAGAGGTGATCATAATTCATACAGGCTAGTCATCTAGCGTTTAGCCACTACGATCTCGAGGTAGATCAACTCTTGTAACACCTATACTTATCAAATACAATCAAGGAGGACGTAGGGTTTTACCTCCATTATGAGGGCCCGAACCTGGGTAAACATCGTGTTCCCCCTGTCCCTTGTTACCTTCGATCCCCAGATGCACAGTTTGGTACCCCCTACCTGAGATCGATCGGTTTTGACACCGACATTGGTGCTTTCATTGAGAGTTCCACTGTGCCGCCGGCACAAGATTCGATGGCTCGTTTGATCATCGACAACAATGCTGCTATCGGGGAAACTTTCCTCCCTGGTCAACTTTTAGTGTTTGGTGGCTTCGCTCTGCGTGCCAATTCAGTTGGTCACCTCGAACAGATTGATAGCTACGCCCCTGGTCATCAAATCAGGTTCGGAAGCCTGAATTACACCGCTGATATCCGAGGAGACTTGATCTTTGAAGGGTTCTCGGCCTCGGCCGCTATTCCTCATCTACAAGATGGGACCCTGCCGGATCCACCATTAGGCTCCGCTCAAGAATCAACCATCGTTCCTGCCCTGGCCTTAGATCCAGAGCGGACCACCCTGTCCGAAGACGGGAGTATGAACCCCGCCGGACCCTCTCCTACTACAAAGCTCCCCGCCGGAGACCCAGAGGTGACTATATTATCGGCTGGACAGGAATCAAGTAGGACTCTCCCTGTTATCAGGAAACCGCACTCACCTCTGGATGCTAACTCCAAACTCTTGAGGCTTGCGTTCATTGAGCATGGTCAGGCGGCGTTCACCATGCCTAGCTCTGCAGGTCCTCGGTCACCCACCCAGCCTTCGCTCTTAAACGAGGCTCTAGACTTAATGCGATCGCTCGCCATTATGGAAGTATCACCTCTGAACTACGCCCAGCCCGAACCAGGGGCTGAGAGCGGGGAATTTTGTGTCCCACCCGCCACCCACTTGGTAGCCATTGTCGAGGACTTAGCCGACAAGCTAGACTATGCCTCCGAAGACATTGACGGTGTGGACGATGATGCTAGAGCCGACCCAGGCCAAACCCCGCCTATCACCGGGCGTTGGATGGCCACCTCTACATACGATGTTTATATGTTCGATACACTCAAAAAGGACGATGACGGCATGCAAGATCCGATTGAGGACAAGCCCGTCAAAGCACCAACAAAGCGCCGACGTTAGCGGCGCCGCTCATGATCGCGTCGGGACAAGGACCGTAACACCATCACCGGAGACAATAACACCCCGGACAATGCCAAAGACTCCAACCACCCCGTCGAGCCTGCTCTCGAGCAGGATGAGTGGGAAGAAGGACAAGTCAACCCAGATGAACCTGTCGATCGCGAGGATTCAAAGGATAGTAACTATCTACCAGTCTCCGAGGAGGATGGCAGCCTTGGTAATGAGGATTTCATCGTACCAGAGGAACCCCTCAAACTAGAACGCTTCAAGCAGCAGCTCATCGCCACCGCGAGGAGCCTGAAAAGAAACAACAACAGCTTCAAGCCGAACAGGATACGCTCAACGATAGATGGACCAAAGTCCTGGCTGCCGAACAATATGGTCTCGAGCGTCCAGCAAAGAGCTATCCAAAACGAAGGCTACTACCACAATTCGACGACGAGGCCCTTCATCTAATACCGTCAATACATAATCATGCTGACGAACCAGACTGACCACCATGTGGACAGGACAAAATGGCTACCTATGCCGAGCACCATCCCGCACCACCTCACCGTCGAGGCAAAGAGGTAGCGGCTCCAGGCTATACCTATGACCTATGACAGGACCTAGACAATAGCGCTGGTCAGACTAGATCGATCTACGAATCACGGGGACATGCTCCAACATGAGACAATGGCCATCAAGCTTGGCATGATAAGCAAAACCAAACTCAGGCCGAACACCGAACACGGATGTCGTCCGAACTCCGTCGTGACGCTGCCCGATACAGAGGCGTCGCTCACCCCTTGTGTTTTACAATGAGGTGATGCAGCACCAGTTTCCAAAAGGGTTTAAACCCATAAACATTGAAGCATACGATGGAACAACAGACCCCGCTGTATGGGTTGAAGATTTTCTTCTCCACGTTCACATGGCTCGTGGGGACGGTGTCCACGCCATTAAATACCTCCCTCTAAAGCTGAAGGGACCAGCACGGCACTGGTTGAATAGCCTCCCAGAGAACTCTATTGGCAGTTGGGAAGACTTGGGGGGATGCTTTTCGAGACAACTTCCAAGGTACTTACGTACGGCCACTGGACGCCGATGACCTCAGTCACATAGTCCAGCAACCCGGAGAGTCAGCCCGTAAACTATGGACTCGGTTCTTAATTAAAAATAACCAAATCGTCGACTGTCCGGACGCCAAAGCCCTGGCGGCATTTAAACACAGCGTCCGCGACGAATGGCTCGCCCGACATCTCGGTCAGGAAAAGCCAAAAACTATGGCAGCCCTTACTGCACTCATGACCCGCTTCTGCGCGAGCGAAGATAACTGGTTGGCTCGTAGAAGCAACAGTACCAGCGACCCTAGCACTTCGGAGGCCAGGGATGGCAACGGAAGGCCACGACGTAACAATAACAAGCGTCAGAACAACAATGACGAAATTGAAGATACAGCGGTCAACGCCGAATTTAGTGGCTCTAAACCCGGTCAGCGGAAGAAGCCATTTAAAGGAAATAGGGATGGCCCATCTAATCTGGACAAAATACTCGACAGGCCTTGCCAGATTCATGGCACCCCTAACAAACCTGCCAACCATTCCAACAGAAACTGTTGGGTTTTTAAACAGACCGATAAGTTAAATACCGAACACAAGGAGAAGGGGCCTCAAAGCGAGGACGATGATGAGCCCCGCCCACCGAACACAGGGGACAGAAGAAATTCCCCCCTGAGGTGAAAACAGTGAACATGATATATGTCACACACATCCCCAAGAGGGAGCGCAAGCGCGCACTAAGGGACGTCTATGCCGTAGAGCCTGTCGCCCCAAAATTCAACCCATGGTCGGCTTGTCTGATCACCTTTGATCGCAGGGACCACCCAACCAGTATCCGACATGGAGGTTCAGTGGCCCTGGTACTCGACCCGATCATTGATGGATACCATCTCACTCGGGTCCTCATGGACGGTGGTAGTAGTCTTAACGTGATTTATCAAGATACTGTCCGTAAAATGGGTATTGACCCTTCAAGAATCAAGCCTAGTAACACCACCTTTAAAGGAGTGATACCCGACGTAGAGGCCCGTTGTACGGGCTCGTTAACATTGGAAGTAGTTTTCGGTTCACCGGATAACTTCCAAAGCGAAGACTTGATCTTCGACATTGTCCCCTTCTGCGGCGGTTATCATGTGCTGGTCGGACGAACTGCCTTTGCCCGTTTCAACGCAGTCCCGCATTGTGCGTATTTAAAACTCAAAATGCCCGGACCACGCGGCGTTATCACAGTCAATGGAAACGTGGAACGCTCCCTCCGTACTGAGGAGCACACCATGGCCCTTGCAGCCGAGGTGTAGAGTGGCCTCATCAAGCCGAACACTTCATCGGTTATCAAGACCCCGGACACCGCTAAGTGAGTTCGGCCTACTCTATAGAACGACAGCTCGGTGGATCCAAATCTGGACTAGCAGCTTCACCTCCGCCGATTGCCCCATAAAACCGTGGCATATGTACCGCATGTGCATAATTACGCACTTACAATGCCCTGGGCAATGACGGAGGCACACTATGGACAAGGTCTGTAGTTTGGCTCGACCCTATTTGGACCTTAACCTTTGTTTTTTGTTTTTTATTTTCTTTCTCCCTCATATTACAGGTTCATTAAAACCTATTTACCCTACGGTCGTGCAAGGGCTCTTTTCCAGACCCCTTTTGTATAAACGACCGTTGATTGCTCCTCTCAAAGGATTTTCTACCAAGGAGAAACGGCACGAACATGTGGCAGGGCATCAATGGGATCTTTAAGACTACCTTTTCTTTTTAGGCCCTATATACGGCTTCCCTTGTGTACAAATTCTCGGCATGTAAAATAGCTTGATGTTTATGGCATTATCTGTAATAGCACGTCTTGACGTATTAATCAGAATATCAAGGAAGCAGTTTATCGCGAACCCCTGTTCGGTATGGGCTTATTTTATAGTCTGTATTCCCTCCTTGCTTCAGATTGCCGCATATACTTTGGTCCGGCCTAAATTTTGGGGGCTCTACTCGACCACGTATATTTTCAAAAGTCCGAACACTTCTATGGTATACTTCGGCATCCCTAATATTGCATTATATGCATAAGCTCCGAATCATGTCTTTGGTCTATAGTTGGGTTGCCCAGCTCCTGTGGTTACCACCTTACGTTCCGCTAGTTCAGCTAAGGTAGTAAAGGGAGAACTACTTCGATTGTGTTTCTGGTTCTCCCAATCAAACACCTCAGTAGAGAAAGCCAAAAACTGACTGTCATGGTGTGGCAAGAGCTGGTCGGCAATTCAGCGACTTACTACAAATCTTTCATGATATACTCCATGTTATACGAAGGTCTGGTCTTCACCAAGTCATGTGACAAAGGCATCCTAGTTCGGACGGCCGCTTACGCACCAGGGGCTAGTACTTAGCTCCACCATCAAACTCCTATGGCTAAGTGAAAGAAATAAAGCCATATAGTCTGATTGCCTGATTCGCTGCCCAGAAACCTCCTTTATGGACCAAGACGTTGGGTCAAGTGTGCTCACGCGCTATACCAAACACCCCCGTAGCATCTATGTGGGGGCTGAAGCCGATGACTGGCAATCTTTCAGAATTAAAACTGCCGCACAGGAGGAAAATCACTTCAGATAAAGGCATAAATATACATTACAAGCCTTGACTCATAAAATAAAGTTCTGACAGCCCGGATATAGTTACTCAAACATAACGTTCTTTGAGCATTGGCCTGCTACTATTTGGGCACCTGCCAGGACATTTTCAAAATATCTCTCTAGCTTGCAGTGGTCCTGGCCTTCGGGCGGGCCTGTGATTGCCACATCGGCGGCCTTCATCTTCGCCCCATGCATCTTGACACGGGCAAAGGCCATCCGCGCACCCTCTATGCATGCTGAGCGCTTCACAGCTTCAACTTGGGGCAGCGCATCGACGAGTCTCCTCACCAAGCCGAAGTAGCTGCTAGGAATGGGTTCGGCTGGCCAAAGCCAGCTATGAGATCCTTGATGGCCAAGCCGGACATCCTATGCAGCTCCGACAGTTGCTTCATCTGGTTGTTCAATAGCGTCTGGTGCTTCGGTGCCAGGAACTATGACCAGAACAGCTTCTCTGTCGAGTTCCCCTCCTGGGCTCGGAAGAACTGTGCGGCGTTGGTGGCACTCCTCGGAAGATCCAGAAAGTCGTCTGGATAACTCCACAGTCGAGTAAGCAAGGCATATCTTTGACCCCCCAAATATACTCTGCAAGATAAAGGGCTTACCAGCCGCTATTTGTTTGGCCTGCCGGATCTCTTCACGAGTACTCCGAGACTCGATCCGCGCCTCTTTGACCTCCTGGAGGGCTGTGGAAAGTTCGACCGCTTGGGCCGAAGTCTTATCCTCCAAGGCCTCACACTTGACGATGGCGTCCTTTAGTTCCTGCTCCACCTCGGCCACCCTCTCTTCATCCTGGCGGTGGGCGGCCTATTTGGTAATTACTTCAGCAACCGCCTTGTCAGCGGCTGCTTTCTTTGCCTTCACCTCCTCCTTGGCCTGGAAAAGGGCACTCTTGAGGGTCTTGACCTTGGTCGCGCTACCTGCACTCATAATCACAAAAGTACATGAGTTACACTCCGAATTTGCATATCACTTTAGATATATGATCAAACTCTTTTAAAGTACACACATACCTTGCGCCTCATCAAATAGCTTGTTCACACGGTCGATCTCATCATCAGCCAGCTTCAGTTTCCGATTGAGTTCGGAAACTTCAGTGGACTGGGTGGTTGCCGCCAATAGGAAAGCCTGTTATAAAATAGAAAAGTATGTCACCTCTTCCGAATATTATGTGATCCTCTGTTCGGCTTTTTTCAAAACCGGACAGAGTCTCAGGGGCTACTATCTATATACAGGTATATTTCCTTCATATAAAAAAGCGTCTAGAGCATTACATCGCATACCTAGAAGCATGTTAGCAAGCTGGTGAGGGCTTCATTCAGCCCGCTCTTAGCGGACTGAACCTTCTCTACCACCACACCCATCAGGGTGCGGTGCTCCTCCAAGATGGAAGCACGTCATAGCGCTTCCACTAGAGTATTCGGCGCCTCCGGATTAGTGGAGGTCGCCGTCGGAGCTGATGCTCCCCCCTCCTTCAAAGGGGGCTGCTCGCCTGATTCCGGAGCCACTTGGGTCTCCAGAATGATGTCCGGCTGGGGGCCGGATTGATCAGGACCCCCGTCGTTGGTCTCCATGGTGGTCGCACCCCCCATCTCTTCGGCAGCCGAGGTATCACCCTTGGGCACCTTCTCGGCAGCCTTGCTCGCCCCTCCGCTGCCAGGAGAGTTCTTTCGGGACAACACCTCGGTGTCATCTGCAATGGTTGGCGAAGGAGCTCGCGGGGGCATTTCACTCTCTGACATCTCTGGTGGCAGAGAACTCCCCTCAGATAGTGAAGGGTTGGGGAGGTCGCGAGCAGGGCTGAAAGATACATAGTATAATATGTTATATTATAAAAACATAGTGGACCAAAGACATATAATAGATCTTTGGGTACTTATGATTCGACCAGGGGATTCACCCTGGGAAGCCACTTGGGGATGGGTTCGGCCTACGGATCCGAACCATCCGAGAGGGCCATCTTCCCCCTCTTGGGAGCCTCCTCCTCCGGGTCTGTGGAGGCTGCCCTCTTCTTCTTCCTCTTAAGAGGGGAGTCGCTTTCTACCTCCTCCTCCTCTTCATCTTCATATCCCTCATGGGAGGAGGGGATTTCGGTCTCTCCGGACACTGCGTCTGAAGGACCCTTGTGGCGGACGCCGCCCTTGGCCTCCTTGCCCTTCTTCTTCTTGGCCTTCTTCTCCGGCGCCTTGTCAGCCAGGGTTCGGCCGGGTCTTCAGGCAGTGGGGCCAGACACTTAATCCGCTCCGCCTTTGCTATCCATCCGTGTACAAGGGACAGAAACTCATTATGTTTGAGGAACTTATGACCGAATATATATATGGGAAAATCATACTTACTGGTGTGGCCGGATTCTCGCTGTCGAGACCGATGTCTTTGGTCTCCTTCGGCATGCTTTTTGGGCCTTGAATGACAACTTCTAGATGTCTTCGTGTATTGTGTCGAAGAAGTGCTACAAGGTTCGAGGATCTTCCGAATTGAACTCCCACATGTGAGAGGGCCGGAGTTGATAGGGAAGAATCTGGTGGAAGAGCATCACCTGAATCACGTTAGTGAGACTAGTGTTCTTACTTATCATGTTTGTGATGCACTTTTGTAGCATAAACACTTCTGATGTGGATCCCCAGTCCAGACCCTTAGCGGTCCATGAGGTGAGCCGCATAGGGGGCCTGGATCTGAACTCAGGAGTGGCCGCCCACTTGGCGTCGCGGGGTTCGGTGATGTAGAACCACTTTTGCTGCCACACCTTGACAGTCTCCACGAAGGCCCCCTTAGGCCAAACGGTGTTGGGGAGCTTGCTCACCATGGCGCCACTGCAGTCCGCACGCTGCCCGTCAACCACCTTCGGCTTCACATTGAAGACCTTGAGCCATAGGCCGAAGTGTGGGGGGATGTGGAGTAGCGCCTCACACACGATGATGAACGCCGAGATGTGAAGGGAAGAATTCGGGGCTACATCATGGAAATCTAGCCCGTAGTAGAACATGAGGCCCCGGACGAAGTGGTGGAGGGGAAACCCTAGCCCGCAGAGGAAGTGGGGGATGAATACAACCCTTTCGCCGGGCTCCGGAATGGGGTCGACTTGGTCCTTGGTAGGGAACCTGTGTGCAATGTCCGCAGACAGATACCCCGTCTCCCGGAGCTCCTTGATGTCCTTCTCGGTGACGGAGGAGGACTCTCACTTGCCCTTTGAACTAGATCCAGACATGGCTCGAGAGGCTGGTGGCGGTGGGAAAGATTGAAGTTTGGGCGCTGGAGCTTGAAGATGGGAAAACAGGAGAAGGAAGAAGGTATGGGGAAGATAAGGGAATCTTTAACCTCTTATATAGTCTGTGAATATCAAGCGCCCCCCCCCCAAAGCCTTAAAATTCGCCTATTCCCGAGGGGTCGTGCGAATGGCACAGTTGGATTGCCCAAAACCGTATTGATGAGGAACCCGTAAAGGGAGGACATGATCTCTGTTTTGACAAGACGTGTCAATGGAGGTTGTGCCTCGAAACGCGAAGCGGGAGGTGTAAAAATGGTTCAAAATGTTAAGAAGACAAATGTGACGTTTCGCCGAAAAAGTTGTCAGTGAAAAGACACTGTTTTATTTGGTATCTTACCTTCGTGATCAAGGGTTGCCGCAATTATATAGAGCCAGATATAGTTCTTTTATTTAGAAGATTGCTTTGAAGTACTCAGGAGGAGGAACCCGCCTTGCAATGCCGAAGACAATCCGCGTGCCGTATATATCATCATTGAAGACTGGTTCGGGGGCTACTGAGGGAGTCCTGGATTAGGGGGTCCTCGGGTGTCCGGGCTATGTGACATGGGCCGGACTGTTGGGCCATGAAGATATAAGGCAGAAGGCCTTCCCCTGTGTCCGGGTAGGACTCTCCTATGCGTGGATGGCAAGATTGGTGTTCGGATATGTAATTTCCTTCCTTTGTAAACCGACTCTGTGCAACCCTAGGCCCCTCCGATATGTATATAAACCAGAGGGGTTAGTCCATAGAGGCGATCAGAATTCATACAGGCTAGGAATCTAGGGTTTAGCCACTACGACCTCGAGGTAGATCAACTCTTGTAACCCCTATACTTATCAAATACAATCAAGCAGGACGTAGGGTTTTACCTCCATTAAGAGGGCCCGAACCTGGGTAAACATCGTGTTCCCCCTGTCCCTTGTTACCTTCGATCCTCAGACGCACAGTTCGGTACCCCCTACCTGAGATCGGCCGATTTTGACACCGACACTCCTCACATGGGAATTGGGGCAGCTCATCATATATGGGGCTAGTGGTGAAGTCACTCTCACTCTCAATATGGTGGCACAAGTCACTCAAGTGATCATACGTCGCCGTGGTCAAAGGGAAAATACCATGCTCAACCATCTCATAGTCGTCGTTGTGGATGAAGTCCGAAGATGGCACATCATCACTCTCATCATGGATGAAGGCCAAAGATGGCACATCATCACTCTCGTCGTGGATGAAGGCCGAAGATGGCACATCATCACTCTCGCCTCCAAAGATGGAAGCATCATCCTTGCTCATCACAGTGTCGCTCGCCTCCAAATCTTGGCCCTTGAGTTGCTCCATAGTCATACTCGTCGCTGCATCATCTTGAAAAAGAGTCGTAGTAGACTCGACATCATCAATTCCACAAAAAGGGATGGCGGTGAAGTCGAACTTTGGAACGTCATCTTGGAGCTCGTCGGGCTTGGACATCTCGGTGGTACTAACCTCATGCTCGCCTTCTTGGAGCATGGTCATCATGAAGTGTGCTTGTGGTCGAGTAGACTTGGCCTTCTTGAGTTCTTGCTCCACCTTGAGAGCACCAAAGTACATGTCATCAAGGGACTCGTAGTTGTTGGTGAAGAGAGTCTTGGCGATGTCGTTGTTCAATCCCATCATGAAGTAGAACTTCATCCAAATGGGGTCGTGCATGCCGGCTCGATGCAAGGCTTTCTTCATCTCCTTGAAGTACTCGTCGAGGGACTTGGATCCTTGGATGGTGTTCTCCAATAGCGTTGAAGTTGTTCCATGTAGGTAGAAGGTAAAAACTCTCCCTGTATAGCTCTCTTCGTCTTGGACCAACTCATGTTGAAGCTCTTCGAAGGTGTGTGGAGCCACCATGTTGACGCGTAGTCGTGGAAGTTACTTGTGGCGCACTTCACTTGATCTTTGGAGGGAACTTGATGTAGCTTGATTTAGTCGTCCATCTTGCACTCTCATTCGAGGTACTCCTCGGGGTCACGAGTCCCAAAGAATGGAATCTCATCATCGTCATCGAAGTCGAAGTAGCTCATGGAAGTAGTGGACTTGAGCTCATGGAGTAGGCGAAGATGCCGTACGTCCGAAGGCGAAGATGCCTTGAAGTCACTTGGCAAAGATGCCAAGGTAGATGGTGAAGTCGTAGAGTGGTGGTTGGTGTTGAGCTCTTGACCTTCACGTTCTCGTTGGTGATGGTGTCCATGCCAATGAGACCTTGCCGGAGATGGTAGCTCAGTAGTCTTTGCACTTGAGCATCTTCTCGAAGATGAGGAAGACCGCTTGCGGTTATTGATGTGGACCTTGAACTCCGCCATGTGGTTTTCCATCTTGGCGTCGATGAAGGTCTTCATGGCATCAAACTCGTCATCGTGGTTGTAGACCGAAGTAGAAGTGCTTTTCCTATCCATCACAAGACTCAAGAAAAAATGAATAGGAAATGAGATGAACAATACCAAGATACCTTTTCCCAAAGTTGAGGATGCATCTCGTGTCACTCAATGTGAGATGAAAGACTAGTGGAATTGGTACTGGACTTGTTCACTCACACCTACAAAGTAAAGCTTATCGAGTGGCTTGGTTAGGACAAGTGGCACAAAATTCAAGCAAATTGAAGTCCAAGATATTCTAAATGTTGAAATAAATCCAAAGGACTCAAAATGGAAAGCAAGTGATCACAAATATAGAGGAGGGCAATAAAGAAACACATGCGGTGGAATAATGTGGCTTGTGCAACTATAGGAATGAGCAATACAAGATTGCCTAATGAAGACTAAGCTCGTGTTGCACAAACGCAAGGAGAGATGCTAGCTTATTGCTCGTTTGGGAACGATTCACCACTTGGCACCAATCCTATATGCAAGCAAAACATTTTCTAGTCCATGTATCCACATGCACAAGTATCTCTTTTCATGCTCCACTCTTTGCTTATAAGCTTTGGATCTTTCTCTTGCTTAAAAGCTTTTTTGTACTTTTTTTGCTCTTATATTCCTTTCCACTTTTCTTATTGAGCCTCAACCAAATACACGAGACAAGTATGAGAAGATATGCATGGGAGCAAACAATTTCACTATATGATATATCCAATGATGCAACAATATGATATCGTATCACTATGGTGCACAAGTTTTCGTGAAGCCCAACAATACTCGGATAGCTAGTCTCAATAGGTATGAAGGTATTCGCAAAGATGGTGGGGCTATCAATATGTAATGGCAAGGAAGGAAAAGTTTATCACGGAATGGATACCTTCGTCACACTTAACCTTTCACGAAGCCGGGGGTAACCGGCCTTGCTTCTGGTTGAAGATGGTCTCAAAGGATGGACGATCGTCGTCGATTGCGGAAGCTCGTTGTGGATGTAGTCGATGGAACGATACAAGCGTCTGGTGGTGGATGAAGATGTAACCATCCCTAAGTAGCCGAAACACCTTAGGAGACTCGAATCACAACTCAAACAGCCAAAAATGCAATGGGAAATAAAATGGGTTAGGTTGCGGAAGTCTATGGTGGTATTGCGGATGATATTATGCAGGGCCTAGGCAAAGATGACAAAAATTGAAAATTTTTATGGAGTCAAATGATGGTGTTAGTATTTTTGTGGGATGGAGGATGTCAATAGCTACAAAACAAGCTAAAGAACGCGAAAATTGAACTCCGTATGAATTAGTTATGGCCAAAACGGTTTTCGGAAGTGGGCTGAAAATGGGTGTGTGGGCACCCGGGGGTGGGAGGGTGCGGGTGCCCGGGGTGGTCAGGGAGCTGGGCGGAAAAGTGGCCCGAGGGTCCGGGTGACTGGGGGTAAGGGGTGCGGGCGGCCGGGGTGGTCAAGGGGTTTGGGCGAAAGTTGCCCGGGGGTCCGGGTGCCCGGGATGGTCAGAGACTTTGCGCGAAAATGTCCTGAGGGTCCGGGTGCCAGGGGTAAAGGGGTCTGGGTACCCGGGGTAGGCCAAGAATACTCGATTTTGGGCAAAAATTTCAGATCTTGAACTAGGGGCGGGAGAACTTGATTCCAAGCTCCAAATTGGATGGGTAAAAAGAAAAATTGGGGCTAGGGAACACCAAGGGAGGTAGATCCATTTGCCAAAAACTAGATCCACAGATCAAAATCAACAAAAACTCAAAAGTACCAAAAAATGCAAGAAATTTTTTGGGGCACTTTTTGTGGGGAATTTTCGAATTGGACAAAAACACACAAAATTAGGCTAGAAAATGCTGAGGGATACTCCAAATTCGTGATCAACCTTGCTTATGATACCAAGATGTTGTAGGGTGGAGACCCTAAGTGGAGATCTTTCATGAATTGGAGGGGGATCCACGAAGAACGCGAAGAACATGAAGAACAAGAGGGGAAATCACAAGAGAAACACTCAAGAACAAGTCCAATCACACATCCACTAGACCAGCAAACACATGAGAGGCACAAAGGTAAATGAACAACAAAGGGAACAAAGATACAAGGTAAAGTTCATCCCAAATCCAAGAGGAGATGAGGTCTTGATGATTCACTTGGGGAATGTTTCTCCACAAGTGGAGGTCTTGTACTCCATTGGAGCCTTCTCTCTCAAGAGGAATCCCACAAGGGGAGATACATGAGCTAAGCTCTATGATTAGTGTCTATTCTTATCTAACCCTAGAAATGAGGAGAAGGAGTATACATAGGTCCAAGGCACGAAGAGACAAGTGAGGGCGAAATGGGAAAGATACATGGGCCAAAGCCCAATACATGCATGCAGGCAAGTCTGGGCACCCGGGGTAAAGGGCGTCGGGCACCCGGAGTCAAGGCGTAGAGGGTGCAGGCACCCGAGGGTGAAAGCCCGAGCACCCGGGGTGGACAGCGGGGCTGTGCCCTTTGTGGCCATCAGACTGGGCACCCAGGGCATAGGAGGCCAGGCAGCCAGGGTGGTCCGAGGCCTCCGGTGCTTCGCATCTTGGGGTCCTTCTTCCTCCTCCCTTCTTGGATGATGTATATGTTCTCTTGCGCTTGAACTCCTCCTCGTCATCGATGAAGCCCATGTAATACCTACGCATGCACACGAGAGGGATGTCAAGTAGTATACCATCCTCAAAGGGGTCAAGTGAACATGTGTAAAGGAGATGATTAAACTTTATGTATGTGAAGTAGATGTCGCACGTGTCACTTGCCGAATGAACTCTTGACATGGCGATGTCCGTAAGACGCTCCGCATCACAATGTGTGTGATGAATCTGTACTGCACACATGATCAGCCAAGAAACATGTGAAATTAACAACATAAGCACACACAGTTCCTTCTTATTAAATGTTCTGATAGTCTCCTTATCACACACGCTTTGCAAACATGAACTGTTTATGATATCATGTGGATCGTAAACTTTGGTCATAGAAGAACGTGTGCGATAGGCCTTCGATCATCCGACACAGGTACTGCAGATGAATCATTTGGGACATTTTATTTATCACAAACGTTTATCGACAAATCAACATGTGGAATAGATTCAAGCTTCACATACAATTTTATAAAGACAATTGTATGCACCCTTACATCCTATCACAGACGGTATTGTTGAACTAAATGTTAGTGTTAGACCACACTTATCATAAAAGGTTTAGAATCATTAACTGTTTATGATGTAGTGTGTATCGTAAATGTTGCATCACAAAATAGTGGTAATTCCATCCCACATGAGTAGCAAGGATGGAGCGTTTGGGAAATTTGATATATCACAAACGGTTGGGTGACGACTCGCATTTGGGATAGACGCGGGCATCGCATACGCTTAGTTCTGCCAAACGTATGCATTCTTACTCCCTATCGCCGATGATTTTTAGTGTCATGTGGGACGGGCCCCCCTATTGCCCACACATGCAAGGCGATAGTTTAAAACTATGTTGCGGAAAGGGTGTAAAAACCGGTTGTATAGGACGTCGATGAACCAGTGTAGGCCTTTCCAATGGTGACCCTAGGGGTGAACATGGATGAAGGAGTTTGGCAAGGAGTTCCTCGTGTAGGCCCGTGGAACCACCATGGTGAAGGTGATTTACACCAACGATCCGGAGTCGACGAAGCACTGCATCGTCACATTCTAGCAGTACGTACAGGACGACAAGCACAAGGGGGTGGGACTTGACCTCTTGTACACTCATTTGCGTTCTAGCTAGGACTAGTAGATTGATGTCGCCCATGCATGTGTGCATGACCAGGCCCTTGTGTACCACTACTTTAGGTCCATGAGGCCTTATAATTGCTACGTTCCTCCGCAACGACAACTGCACCTTTCCTAAGGTGGACACCGGCAGCAACTCCATGGTGCTTCGCAACTAGGCCATCTTGTGCAAGAAGCTCATTGACTGTTAGGGAACGCAGTAATTTCAAAACATTTCCTACGCACACAAGATCTATCATGGTGATGCATAGCAACAAGAGGGGAAGAGTGTTTTCCATGTACCCTCGTAGACCGTAAGCGAAAGTGTTATGACAATGCGGTTGATGTAGTCGTACGTCTTCACGATCCGACCGATCCTAGTACTGAAGTACGGCACCTCCGCGATGTGCACACGTTCGGCTCGGTGACGTCCCACGAACTCTCAATCTAGCTGAGTGTCGAGGGAGAGCTTCGTCAGCACGACGGCGTGATGACGGTGATGATGAAGCTACTGTCACAGGGCTTCGCCTAAGCACTACGATGATATGATCGAGGTGGATTATGGTGGAGGGGGGCACCGCACACGGCTAAGGGATCAATGATCAACATGTGTGTTCTAGGGTGCCCCCTGCCCCCATATATAAAGGAGCAAGGGAGGAGGCCGGCCGGCCCTTGGGGCGCGCCAGGAGAGGAGGAGTCCTCCTCCTAGTAGGAGTAGGACTCCCCTTTCCTAGTCCTACTAGGAGGAGGAAGGGGGAAGGAAGGAGAGGGAGAGAAGAGAAGGAAAGGGGGGCGCCTCCCCCCTTCCCTAGTCCAATTCGGAATAGAGGGGAGGGGGCGCGTGGCCCTGCCTTGGCCGGCCCTCTCTCTCTCCACTAAGGCCCATGTGGTCCATTACTTCCCCCGGGGGGTTTCGATAACCCCCCGGCACTCCGATAATTATCCGGTGACCCCCGGAACTCATCCGGTGTCTGAATATAGTCATCCAATATATCAATCTTTATGTCTCGACCATTTCGAGACTCCTCGTCATGTCCGTGATCATATCCGGGACTCCAAACTACCTTATGTACATCAAAACACATAAAGTCATAATACCGATCGTCACTGAACGTTAAGCGTGCGGACCCTATGGGTTCGAGAACTATGTAGACATGGCCAAGACACGTCTCCGGTCAATAACTAATAGTGGAACCTAGATGCTCATATTGGTTCCTACATATTCTACGAAGATCTTTATCGGTCAAACCGCACAACACTATATGTTGTTCTCTTTGTCATCGGTATGTTACTTGCCCGAGATTCGATCATTGGTATCCCAATACCTAGTTCAATCTCGTTACCGTCAAGTCTCTTTACTCGTTCCGTTATACATCATCCCGTAACTAACTCATTAGTTATCATGCTTGCAAGGCTTATAGTGATGTGTATTACCGAGAGGGCCTAGAGATACCTCTCCGACAATCGGAGTGACAAATCTTAATCTTGATGTATGCCAACTCAACAAACACCATCGGAGACACCTGTAGAGCATCTTTATAATCACCCAGTTATGTTGTGATGTTTGTTAGCACACTAAGTGTTCCTCCGGTATTCGGGAGTTGCATAATCTCATAGTCATAGGAACATGTATAAGTCATGAAAAAAGCAATAGCAATAAACTAAACGATCATAGTGCTAAGCTAATGGATGGGTCTTGTCCATCACATCATTCTCTAATGATGTGATCCCGTTCATCAAATGACAACACATGTCTATGGCTAGGAAACTTAACCATCTTTGATTAACGAGCTAGTCAAGTAGAGGCATACTAGGGACACTCTGTTTGTCTATGTATTCACACATGTACTAAGTTTTTGGTTAATACAATTCTAGCATGAATAATAAACATTTATCATGATATAAGGAAATATAAATAAAAACTTTATTATTGCCTCTAGGGCATATTTCCTTCAGTCTCCCACTTGCACTAGAGTCAATAATCTAGTTCACATCGCCATGTGATTTAACACCAATAGTTCACATTACCATGTGAATAGTTCACATCGTCATGTGACTAATACCCAAAGGGTTTTACTAGAGTCAATAATCTAGTTCACATCACTATGTGATTAGCACCCAAAGAGTACTAAGGTGTGATCATGTTTTGCTTGTGAGAGAAGCTTAGTCAATGGGTCTGTCACATTCAGAGCCGTATGTATATTGCAAATTTCTATGTCTACAATACTCTACATGGAGCTACTCTAGCTAATTGCTCCCACTTTCAATATGTATCTAAATCGATACTTAGAGTCATCCAGATCGGTGTCAAAAGCTTGCATCGACGTAACTCTTTATGACAAACTCTTTTATCACCTCCATAATCGAGAAATATTTCCTTAGTCCTCTAAGGATAATATTGACCGGTGTCCAGTGATCCACTCCTGGATCACTATTGTACCCTCTTGCTAAACTCTTGGTGAGGTACACAATAGGTCTAGTACACAACATAACATACTTTATAGAACCTATGACTGAGGCATAGGTGAAGGAAATATGCCCTAGAGGCAATAATAAAGTTATTATTTATTTCCTTATTTCATGGTAAATGTTTATTATTCATGCTAGAATTGTATTAACCGGAAACACAATACATGTGTGAATACATAGACAAACATAGTGTCACTAGTATGCCTCTACTTGACTAGCTCATTGATCAAAGATGGTTAAGTTTCCTAACCATAGACATGAGTTGTTATTTGATCAATGGGATCACATAATTAGGAGAATGATGTGATTGACTTGACCCATTCCGTTAGCTTAGCACTTGATCATTTGTTTACTGCTATTGCTTTCTTCATGACTTATACATGTTCTTATGACTATGAGATTATGCAACTCCTGAATACCGGAGGAACACTTTGTGTGCTACCAAACGTCACAACATAACTGGGTGATTATAAAGGTGCTCTACAGGTGTCTCCGATGGTACTTGTTGAGTTGGCATAGATCAAGATTAGGATTTATCACTCCGATTGTCGGAGAGGTATCTCTAGGCCCTCTCGGTAATACACATCACTATAAGCCTTGCAAGCATGATAACTAATGAGTTAGTTACGGGATGATGTATAACGGAACGAGTAAAGAGACTTGACGGTAACGAGATTGAACTAGGTATTGGGATACCAATGATCGAATCTCGGGCAAGTAACATACCGATGACAAAGAGAACAACATATAGTGTTGTGCGGTTTGACCGATAAAGATCTTCGTAGAATATGTAGGAACCAATATGAGCATCTAGGTTCCTCTATTGGTTATTGACCGGAAACGTGTCTCGGTCATGTCTACATAGTTCTCGAACCTGTAGGGTCCGCACGCTTAAAGTTCTGTGATGATCGGTTTTATGAGTTTATATGTTTTGACGTACCAAAGGTAGTTTGGAGTCCCGGATTTGATCACGGACATGACGAGGAGTCTCGAAATGGTCAAGACGTAAATATTGATATATTGTAAGCCTACATTTGGACATCGGAATAGTTCCGGGTGAAATCAGGATTTTACCGGAGTACCGGAGGGGTTACCGGAACCCCCCGGGGACTAATGGGCCTTGTTGGGCCATAAGGGAAAGAGAGAGGGGCCGGCCTAGGGCAGGCAGCGCGCCCAATTCCCCCTATCTGAATTGGACTAGGAGAAGGGGGCGGCACCCCCCCTTTCCTTCTCTTTCTCTCCCTGCCTTTCCCCCTCCTAGTAGGAGTAGGAAAGGGAGGAATCCTACTCCTACTAGGAGGAGGATTCCTCCTCCTAGGCGCGCCAACAAGGGTCGGCCGGCCTCCCCCTTGCTCCTTTATATACAGGGGCAGGGGGGCACCTCTAGACACACAAGTTGATCACAAAGATCTCTCCCAGCCGTGTGTGGTGCCCCCCTCCACCATAAACCACCTCGGTCATACTGTAGCGGTGTTTAGGGGAAGCCCTGCTGCAGAACTTCATCAACATCGTCACCAAGCCGTCGTGCTGACGAAACTCTTCCCCGAGCTCTACTGGATCGTGAGTTCGTGGGACGTCACCGAGCTAAACGTGTGCTGAACGCGGAGGTGCCGTACGTTCGGTACTGAGGATTGGTCGATCGTGAAGACGTACGACTACATCAACCACGTTGTCATAACGCTTCTTCTTAACGGTCTACGAGGGTACGTAGACAACACTCTCCCCTCTCGTTGCTATGCATCACCATGATCCTATGTGTGCGTAGGAAAATTTTGAAATTACTACGTTCCCCAACAGTGGCATCCGAGCCAGGTTTTATGCGTAGATGTTATATGCCCGAGTAGAACACAAGTGAGTTGTGGGCGATACAAGTCATACTGCTTACCAGCATGTCATACTTTGGTTCGGCGGTATTGTTGGATGAAGCGGCCCGGACCGACATTACGCGTACGCTTACGCGAGACTGGTTCTACCGACGTGCTTTGCAGATAGGTGGCTGGCGGGTGTCAGTTTCTCCAACTTTAGTTGAACCGAGTGTGACTACGCCTGGTCCTTGAGAAGGTTAAAACAACACCAATTTGACGAACTATCGTTGTGGTTTTGATGCGTAGGTAAGAACGGTCCTTGCTCAGCCCGTAGCAGCCACGTAAAACTTGCAACAACAAAGTAGAGGATGTCTAACTTGTTTTTTCAGGGCATGTTGTGATGTGATATGGTCAAGACATGATGCTATATTTATTGTATGAGATGATCATGTTTCGTAACGGAGTTATCGGCAACTGGCAGGAGCCATATGGTTGTCGCTTTATTGTATGCAATGCAATCACCCTGTAATTGCTTTACTTTATCACTAAGCGGTAGCGATAGTCGTAGAAGCAATAGTTGGCGAGACGACAACGATGCTACGATGGAGATCAAGGTGCCGCGCCGGTGACAATGGTGATCATGACGGTGCTTCGGATATGGAGATCACAAGCACAAGATGATGATGGCCATATCATATCACTTATATTGATTGCATGTGATGTTTATCCTTTATGCATCTTATTCTGCTTTGTTTGACGGTAGCATTATAAGATGATCTCTCACTAAATTTCAAGATAAAAGTGTTCTCCCTAAGTATGTACCATTGCCAAAGTTCGTCGTGCCGAGACACCACGTGATGATCGGGTGTGATAAGCTCTACGTCCATCTACAACGGGTGCAAGCCAGTTTTGCACACGCAAAATACTCGAGTTAAACTTGACGAGCCTAGCATATGCAGATATGGCCTCGGAACACTGAGACCGAAAGGTCGAGCGTGAATCATATAGTAGATATGATCAACATAGTGATGTTCACCATTGAAAACTCCACCATTTCACGTGTTGATCGGTTATGGTTTAGTTGATATGGATCACATGATCACTTAGATGATTAGAGGGATGTCTATCTAAGTGGGAGTTCTTAAGTAATATGATTAATTGAACTTAAATTTATCATGAACTTAGTACCTGATAGTATTTTGCTTATCTATGTTGTTGTAGATAGATGGCCCGTGTTGTTGTTCCGTTGAATTTTAATGTGTTCCTTGAGAAAGCAAAGTTGAAAGATGATGGTAACAATTACATGGACTGGGTCCGTAACTTGAGGATTATCCTCATTGCTGCACAGAAGAATTATGTCCTGGAAGCACCGCTGGGTGCCAGACCTACTGCAGATGCTGCTGACAATGTTAAGAACGTTTGGCAGAGTAAAGCTGATGACTACTCGATAGTTCAGTGTGCCATGCTTTACGGCTTAGAACCAGGACTTCAACGATGTTTTGAACATCATGGAGAATATGAGATGTTCCAGGAGTTGAAGTTAATATTTCAAGCAAATGCCTGGATTGAGAGATATGAAGTCTCCAATAAGTTCTATAGCTGCAAGATGGAGGAGAATAGTTCTGTTAGTGAGCATATACTCAAAATGTCTGGGTATCATAATCACTTGACTCAAGTGGGAGTTAATCTTCCCGTTGATAGTGTCATTGACAGAGTTCTTCAATCACTACCACCAAGCTACAAAAGCTTCGTGATGAACTATAATATGCAAGGGATGAATAAGACAATTCCCAAGCTCTTCGCAATGCTAAAAGCTACATAGGTAGAAATCAAGAAGAAGCATCAAGTGTTCATGGTCAATAAAAACACCAGTTTCAAGAAAAAGGGCAAAGGGAAGAAAAAGGGGAACTTCAAGAAGACGGCAAACAAGTTGTTGCTCAGGAGAAGAAACCCAAGTCTGGACCTAAGCCTGAGACTGAGTGCTTCTACTACAAACAGACTGGTCACTGGAAGCGGAACTGACCCAAGTATTTGGCGGATAAGAAGGATGGAAAAGTGAACAAAGGTATATGTGATATACATGTTATTGATGTGTACCTTACCAGAGCTCGCAGTAGAACCTGGGTATTTGATACTGGTTCTGTTGCTAATATTTGCAACTCGAAACAAGGACTACGGATTAAGCGAAGACTGGCTAAGGACGAGGTGACGATGCGTGTGGGAAATTGTTCCAAAGTCGATGTGATCGCCGTCGGCATGCTACCTCTACATCTACCTTCGGGATTAGTTTTAGACCTAAATAATTGTTATTTGGTGCCAGCGTTAAGCATGAACATTATATCTGGATCTTGTTTGATGCGAGACGGTTATTCATTTAAATATGAGAATAATGGTTGTTCTATTTATAAGAGTAATATCTTTTATGGTCATGCACCCTTAAAGAGTGGTCTATTCTTGTTGAATCTCGATAGTAGTGATACACATATTCATAATGTTGAAGCCAAAAGATGTAGAGTTGATAATGATAGTGCAACTTATTTGTGGCACTGCCATTTGGGTCATATTGGTATAAAGCACATGAAGAAACTCCATAATGATGGACTTTTGTAATCACTTGATTATGAATTACTTGGTACTTGCGAACCATGCCTTATGGGCAAGATGACTAAAACGTCGTTCTCCGGAACTATGGAGCGAGCAACAGATTTATCGGAAATCATACATACTGATGTATGTGGTTCGATGAATACTGAGGCTCGCGGCGGGTATCGTTATTTTCTCACCTTCACAGATGATTTAAGAAGATATGGGTATATCTACTTAATGAAACATAAGTCTGAAACATTTGAAAAGTTTAAAGAATTTCAGAGTGAAGTCGAAAATCATCGTAACAAGAAACTAAAGTTTTTACGATCTGATCGTGGAGGAGAATATTTGAGTTACGAGTTTGGCATACATTTGAAACAATGCAGAATAGTTTCGCAGCTCACGCCACCCGGAACACCACAGCGTAATGGTGTGTCCAAATGTCGTAATCATATTTTACTAGATATGATGCGATCTATGATGTCTCTTACTGATTTACCGCTATCGTTTTGGGGTTATGCTTTAGAGACGGTTGCATTCACGTTAAATAGGGCACCATCAAAATCCGTTGAGACGATGCCTTATGAACTATGGTTTGGCAAGAAACCAAAGTTGTTGTTTCTTAAAGTTTGGGGCTACGATGCTTATGTGAAAAAGCTTCAACCTGATAAGCTCGAACCCAAATCGGAGAAATGTGTCTTCATAGGATACCCAAAGGAAACTATAGGGTACACCTTGTATCACAGATCCGAAGGCAATATATTCGTTGCTAAGAATGGATCCTTTCTAGAAGGAGTTTCTCTCGAAAGAAATGAGTGGGAGGAAAGTAGAACTTGATGAGGTAACTGTACCAACTCTCTTATTGGAAAGTAGTTCATCACAGAAACCGGTTCCTGTGACATCTACACCAATTAGTGAGGAAGCTAATGATGATGATCATGAAACTTTAGATCAAGTTACTACCGAACCTCGTAGGTCAACCAGAACAAGATCCGCACCAGAGTGGTACGGTAATCCAGTTCTGGAGGTCATGTTACTTGACCATGACGAACCTACGAACTATGAGGAAGCGATGATGAGCCCAGATTCCGCAAAATGGCTTGAGGCCATGAAATCTGAGATGGGATCCATGTATGAGAACAAAGTGTGGACTTGGGTTGACTTGCCCGATAATCGACAAGCCATCGAGAACAAATGGATCTTCAAGAAGAAGACAGACGATGACGGTAATGTTATTGTCTACAAAGCTCGACTTGTTGCGAAAGGTTTTTGACAAGTTCAAGGAGTTGACTATGATGAGACCTTCTCACCCGTAGTGATTCTTAAGTCCGTCTGAATCATGTTAGCAATTGACGCATTTTATGATTATGAAATTTGGCAAATGGATGTAAAAACTGCATTCCTGAATGGATTTCTGGAAGAAGAGTTGTATATGATGCAACCTGAAGGTTTTATCGATCCAAAGGGAGCTAACAAAGTGTGCAAGCTCCAGCGATCCATTTATGGACTGGTGCAAGCCTCCCGGAGTTGGAATAAACGTTTTAATAGTGTGATCAAAGCATATGGTTTTATACAGACTTTTGGAGAAGCCTGTATTTACAAGAAAGTGAGCGGGAGCTCTGTAGCATTTCTAATATTATATGTGGATGACATATTGTTGATTGGAAATGATATAGAATTTCTGGACAGCATAAAAGGATACTTGAATAAAAGTTTTTCAATGAAAGACCTCGGTGAAGCTGCTTATATATTAGGCATCAAGATCTATAGAGATAGATCAAGACGCTTAATTGGACTTTCACAAAGCACATACCTTGATAAAGTCTTGAAGAAGTTCAAAATGGATCAAGCTAAGAAAGGGTTCTTGCCTGTGTTACAAGGTATGAAGTTGACTAAGACTCAATGCCTGACCACTACAGAAGATAGAGATAAAATGAAAAGTGTTCCCTATGCTTCAGCCATAGGCTCTATCACGTATGCAATGTTGTGTACTAGACCTGATGTGTGCCTTGCTATTAGCCTAGCAGGGAGGTACCAAAGTAATCCAGGAGTGGATCACTGGACAGCAGTCAAGAACATCCTGAAGTACCTAAAATGGACCAAGGATATGTTTCTCGTTTATGGAGGTGACAAAGATCTCATCGTAAATGGATACGTTGATGCAAGCTTTGACACTGATCCGAACGATTCTAAATCGCAAACCAGATACGTGTTTATATTAAACGGTGGAGCTGTCAGTTGGAGCAGTTCTAAACAGAGCGTCGTGGCAGGATCTACATGTGAAGCGGAGTACATTGCTGCTTCGGAAGCAGCGAATGAAGGAGTCTGGATGAAGGAGTTCATATCCGATCTAGGTGTCATACCTAGTGCATCGGGTCCAATGAAAATCTTTTGTGACATGCAATTGCCCTGGCAAAAGAATCCAGATTTCACAAGAGAATCAAGCACATCAAGAGACGCTTCAACTCCATCTAGGATCAAGTCCAGGTGGGAGACATAGAGATTTGCAAGATACATACGGATCAAAATGTTGCAGACCCGTTGACTAAGCCTCTTCCACGAGAAAAACATGATCAACACCAAGGCTCCATGGGTGTTAAAATCATTACTGTGTAATCTAGATTATTGACTCTAGTGCAAGTGGGAGACTGAAGGAAATATGCCCTAGAGGCAATAATAAAGTTATTATTTATTTCCTTATTTCATGATAAATGTTTATTATTCATGCTAGAATTGTATTAACCGGAAACATAATACATGTGTGAATACATAGACAAACATAGTGTCACTAGTATGCCTCTACTTGACTAGCTCATTGATCAAAGATGGTTAAGTTTCCTAACCATAGACATGAGTTGTTATTTGATCAATGGGATCACATCATTAGGAGAATGATGTGATTGGCTTGACGCATTCCATTAGCTTTGTTTACTGCTATTGCTTTCTTCATGACTTATACATGTTCTTATGACTATGAGATTATGCAACTCCCGAATACCAGAGGAACACTTTGTGTGCTACCAAATGTCACAATGTAACTGGGTGATTATAAAGGTGCTCTATACGTGTCTCCGATGGTACTTGTTGAGTTGGCATAGATCAAGATTAGGATTTGTCACTCCGATTGTCGGAGAGGTATCTCTGGGCCCTCTCGGTAATACACATCACTATAAGCCTTGCAAGCATGATAAATAATGAGTTAGTTACGGGATGATGTATTATGGAACGATTAAAGAGACTTGCCAGTAATGAGATTGAACTAGGTATTGGGATACCAACGATCGAATCTCATGCAAGTAACATACCGATGACAAAGAGAGCAACGTATAGTGTTGTGCGGTTTGACCGATAAAGATCTTCGTAGAATATGTAGGAACCAATATGAGCATCCAGGTTCCTCTATTGGTTATTGACCGGAAACGTGTCTCGGTCATGTCTACATAGTTCTCGAACCCGTAGGGTCCGCACGCTTAAAGTTCTGTGACGATCGGTTTTATGAGTTTATATGTTTTGATGTACCGAAGGTAGTTCGGAGTCCTGGATTTGATCACGGACATGACGAGGAGTCTCGAAATGGTCGAGATGTAAAGATTGGTATATTGGAAGCCTACATTTAGACATCGGAATAGTTCCGGGTGAAATCGGGATTTTACCGGAGTACCGGAGGGGTTACCGGAACCCCCCGGGGACTAATGGGCCTTGTTGGGCCATAAGGGAAAGAGTGAGGGGCCGGCCTAGGGCAGGCAGCGCGCCCCCTTCCCCCTGTCCGGATTGGACTAGGAGAAGGGGGCGGCGCCCCCCTTTCCTTCTCTTTCTCTCCATGCCTTTCCCCCTCCTAGTATGAGTAGGAAAGGGAGGAATCCTACTCCTACTAGGAGGAGGATTCCTCCTCCTAGGCGCGCCAACAAGGGCCGGCCGGCCTCCCCCTTGCTCCTTTATATACAGGGGCAGGGGGGCACCTCTAGACACACAAGTTGATCACAAAGATGTCTCCCAGCCGTGTGCGGTGCCCCCCTCCACCATAATCCACCTCGGTCATACTGTAGTGGTGTTTAGGCGAAGCCCTGCTGCAGAACTTCATCAACATCGTCACCAAGCCGTCGTGCTGACGAAACTCTTCCCTGAGCTCTACTGGATCATGAGTTCGTGGGACGTCACCGAGCTGAACGTGTGCTGAACGCGGAGGTGCCGTACGTTCGGTACTGAGGATTGGTCGATCGTGAAGACGTACGACTACATCAACCGCGTTGTCATAACGCTTCCGCTTAACGGTCTACGAGGGTACGTGGACAACACTCTCCCCTCTCGTTGCTATGCATCACCATGATCCCGTGTGTGAGTAGGAATTTTTTTGAAATTACTATGTTCCCCAACAATAGGGAATGACTTTTATTCTCTTTCTATTGTCTGTCGTGGTCGGGTTTTGAGTCTTACTCAACTTCACACCTTGCAACACAGGCAAGAACTCCTTCTTTGACTTTTCTATTTTGAACTACTTCAAAATCTTTGTCAAGGTATGTACTCATTGAAAAATCTTATCAAGCATCTTGATCTATCTCTATAGATCTTAATGCTCAATGTGTAAGTAGCTTCACTGAGGTCTTTCTTTGAAAAACTCCTTTCAAACACTCCTTTATAATTTCTAGAAAATTCTACAACATTTCTGATAACAATATGTCACTCACATATACTTATCAGAAAGGCTGTAGTGCTCCGACTCACTTTCTTGTAAATACAGGTTTCTCCAAAAGTCTGTATAAAACCATATGCTTTGATCATACTATCAAAGCATATATTCCAACTCCGAGAGGCTTGCACCAGTCCATAAATGGATTGTTGGAGCTTGCACACTTTGTTAGCACCTTTAGGATTGACAAAACCTTCTGGTTGCATCATATACAACTATTATTTAAGACATCCATTAAGGAATGCAGTTTTGACATCCATTTGCCAGATTTCATAAAACGCGGCAACTGCTGACATGATTCGGACAGACTTTTAAGCATCGATACGAGTGAGAAAATCTCATCATAGTCAACATCTTGAACTTGTTGAAAACCTTTTGCAACAATTCGAGCTTTGTAGATAGTAACACTACTATTAATGTTCGTCTTCCTCTTGAAGATCCATTTATTCTCAATGGCTCACCGATCATCGAGCAAGTCAATCAAAGTACATACTTTGTCCTCATACATGGATCCCATCTCAGATTTCATGGCCTCAAGCCATTTCACGGAATCTGGGCTCATCATCGCTTCCTCATAGTTCGTGGGTTTGTCATGGTCTAGTAACATGACTTCCAGAACAGGATTACCGTACCACTCTGGTGCGGATCGAACTCTGGTTGGCCTACGAGGTTCGGTAGTAACTTGATCTGAAGTTTCATGATCATCATCATTAGCTTCCTCACTAATTGGTGTAGGAATCACTAGAACTGATTTCTGTGATGAACTACTTTCCAATTCGGGAGAAGGTACAATTACGTCATCAAGTTCCACTTTCCTCCCACTCACTTCTTTCGAGAGAAACTCCTTCTCTAGAAAGGATCCATTCTTAGCAACGAATATCTTGCCTTCGGATCTGTGATAGAAGGTGTACCCAACAGTTTATTTTTGGGTATCCTATGAAGATGCACTTCTCCGATTTAGGTTCGACCTTATCGGTTTGAAACATTTTCACATAAGCATCACAACTCCAAACTTTTAAGAAATGATAGCTTAGGTTTCTTGCCAAACCATAGTTCATACGATGTCATCTCAACGGATTTAGATGGTGCCCTTATTTAACATGAATGCAGCTGCCTCTAATGCATAACCCCAAAACGATAGTGGTAAATCATTAAGTAACATCATAGATCGCACCATATCTAATAAAGTACGGTTACGACGTCCGGACACACCATTATGATGTCGTGTTCCAGGTGGCGTGAGTTGTGAAACTATTCCACATTGTTTCAAATGAAGACCAAACTCATAACTCAAATATTCACCTCCACGATCAGATTGTAGAAATTTTGTTTTCTTGTTATGATGATTTTCCACTTCACTCTAGAATTCTTTGAACTTTTCAAATGTTTCAGACTTATGTTTCATTAAGTAGATATACCCATATCTACTCAAATCATCTGTGAAGGTCAGAAAATAACGATACCCGCCATGAGCCTCAACACTCATCGGACCGCATACATCGGTATATATTATTTCCAATAAGTCAGTGGCTCGCTCCATTGTTCCGGAGAACGGAGTCTTAGTCATCTTGCCCATGAGGCATGGTTCGTAAGTATCAAGTGATTCATAATCAAGTGATTCCAAGAGCCCATCAGCATGGAGTTTCTTCGTGCGCTTTACACCAATATGACCTAAACGGCAGTGCCATAAATAAGTTGAACTATCATTATTAACTTTGCATCTTTTGGCTTCAATATTATGAATATGTGTTTCACTACGATCGAGATAAAATAAACCATTTATATTAAGTGTATGACCATAGAAGGTTTTATTCATGTAAACAGAACAACAATTATTCTTTGGAATGAATAACCATATTGCAATAAACATGATCTAATCATATTATGCTTAACGCAAACACCAAATAACATTTATTTAGGTTCAACACTAATCCCGAAGGTAGAGGCAGTATGCGATGGTGATCTTATCAACCTTGGAATCTCTTCCAACACACATCGTCACTTTGCCCTCAACTAGTCTCTGTTCATTTTGTAACTCCCGTTTCGAGTTGCTAATCTTAGCAACTGAATCGGTATCAAATACCTAGGGGTTACTATGAACACTAGTAAAGTACACATCAATAATCTGTATATCAAATATACCTTTGTTCACTTTGCCATCCTTCTCACCCGCCAAGTATTTGGGGTAGTTCCGCTTCCAGTGACCATTTCCTTTGCAATAGAAGCACTCAGTTTCAGGCTTGGGTCTAGCTTTGGGCTTCTTTATGGGAGTGTCAACTTGCTTGCCATTCTTCTTGAAATTCCCTTTTTTTCCCTTGCCCTTTCACTTGAAACTAGTGGTCTTGTCAACCATCAACACTTGATGCTTTTCTTTATTTCTACCTTCCCCGATTACAACATCGCGGAGAGCTCGGGGAATCATTTTTGTCATCCCTTGCATATTATAGTTCATCACGAAGTTCCAGTAACTTGGTGATAGTGACTAGAGAACCCTGTCAATCACTATCTTATCTGGAAGATTAACTCCCACTTGATTCAAGCGATTGTAGTACTCAGACATTCTGAGCACATGCTCACTGGTTGAGCTATTCTCCTCCATCTTGTAGGCAAAGTATTTGTCAGAGGTCTCATACCTCTCGACTCGAGCATGAGTCAGAAATACAAATTTCAGCTCTTGGAACATCTTATATGTTTCGTGGCGTTCGAAATGTTTTTGAAGTCCCGGTTCTAAGCCGTAAAGCATGGTGCACTAAACTATCAAGCAGTCATCATACCGAGCTTTGCCAAGCGTTCATAACGTCTGCATCTGCTCCTGCAATAGGTCCATCACCTAGCAGTGCATCAAGGACACAATTCTTCTGTGCTGCACTGAGGATAATCCTCAGATCATGGACCTAGTCCGCATCATTGCCACTATCATCTTTCAACTTATTTTTCTCTAGGAACATATCAAAAAATAAAATAGGGAGCTATACGCGAGCTATTGATCTACAACATAGATATGCAAAATACTATGAGGTACTAAGTTCATGATAAATTAAAGTTCAATTAATCAAATTACTTAAGAACACCCACTTAGATAGACATCTCTCTAATCATCTAAGTGACCACGTGATCCATATCAACTAAACCATGTCCGATCATCATGTGAGATGGAGTAGTTTTCAATGGTGAACATCACTATGTTGATCATATCTACTATATGATTCACGCTCGACCTTTCGGTCTCAGTGTTCCGAGTCCATATCTGCATATGCTAGGCTCGTCAAGTTTAACCCGAGTATTCTATGTGTGCAAAACTGGCTTGCACCCGTTGTATGTGAACGTAGAGCTTATCACACCCGATCATCACGTGGTGTCTCGGCACGACGAACTGTAGCAATGGTGCATACTCAGGGAGAACACTTATACCTTGAAATTTAGTGAGAGATGATCTTATAATGCTACTGCCGAACTAAGCAAAATAAGATGCATAAAGGATAAACATCACATGCAATCAATATAAGTGATATGATATGGCCATCATCATCTTGTGCCTTTGATCTCCATCTCCAAAGCACCGTCATGATCACCATCGTCGCCGACTTTACACATTGATCTCCATTGAAGCATCATTGTCGTATCACCAACTATTGCTTCTACGACTATCGCTACCGCTTAGTGATAAAGTAAAGCAATTACATGGCTGTAACACCCCGGATGTAATTTACCTTATATGTATCCCAACTCTTGCCGTTTCCGGCGCTAAGTTATTTTATTTCATCCTTGTCGGGTTTTTGTCTCCGTGTGTTTTGTCTTTGTCATGCATATCATATCATGTCATCATGTGCATTGCATTTGCATACGTGTTCGTCTCATGCATCCGAGCATTTTTCCCGTTGTCCGTTTTGCATTCCGGCGCTCCTATCTCCTCCGGTGGTCCTTTCTACCTCTTTTTTGTGTGTGTGTGGGGGGGGGGTTAAATGTTTTCGGATTGGACCAAGACTTGTCATGCGGCCTTGGTTTACTACCGGTAGACCGCCTGTCAAGTTTCATGCCATTTGGACTTCATTTGATACTCCAACGGTTAACCGAAGGACCGAAAAGGCCTCGTGTGTGTTGCAGCCCAACACCCTTCCAAACTAGCCCAAAACCCACCTAAACCCTCTCCATCATCTAGAGCGTTCGATCACAATCGCGTGGCCGAAAACCGCACCTCATTTGGAGCTTCCTAGCTCCCTCTACGCCTATATATAGACCCCTCATTCCAAATCTCGGGCCTCTTCTTCCCCTAACCCTAAAACTCCCTCGCGCGCCGCCGGACATTGTCCGATTCAACCGGACGCACCGCCGCCACCCACTCAGCTCGCACCATGTGTCGACTCCGGCCGCCCCCACGCCGAAGCACGCCGGGCCCGAGGTCGGCCCTCCCTGCGCCGATCCGGGTCGCCTCCTCCGCAGCGCTCGCGCCGCCCGTCGCCTCCAGCTCCGGCGAGGAGCTCGCGCCGGCCACCGTCGCCATCGCCGGCGACCCGCCGCGCCCCGCCGCCCCACTCGCCGCGCCGCCGCCCGGTCCGCCCCGCACCGCCTCGACGCCGCTCCAGCCGCCGCTCTCCTCCGCCGCGTCGCCCCGGCAAGCCGGCTCCGCCCCGGCCTCTCCTTCCTCCGGCGAGCGTCACGTCTCTGGCGACCTCGGACTCCGTCGGTGAACAGTACGCAGCTACAGTACCGCCCGGCCAGATCCAGATCCAAAATGCGAGGGTTGACTTTTCCCTCCCGAAACCCTAATATTTTGCAATCTTCATCATGCCATAACACTGCACCCGTAGCTCTGATTCGTGCGTGTAGCATATCAAAATGTTTGTCTCGATGAGTACATCATTTAATCTCATTGCATCATTTTCATTTGAGCTCATCTTGATGCCCAAAATGCTGTTGGAAGAGGGCTATGTGAGGAATATGTCAGATCTGTTTCAGCAAATGGCATTTTGTCATTTTTGCCATGATTAATGTATGCATACTATGATCCTGAGATCTACATGTGTTTTGTAGAATGCCATGCCATCTTTACAGGGGTGTATGCCATGTATTTTTGTGATCTTTGTGGTGACTAGTACAAGCATGCAAAGTAGCTTACTCGGTGATGCTGATTTCAGGGACTTAGAATTTCTCTAAGTCCTTGTCCTGATATTGTTTTTATGTCATATGTTCATGTTGTTTCCTAGTGATCCGTGTCTCTTTTGAGGATGATCAGTAAGGATGTTCTGTTAATCTTGTTGTGCTCTATCGATCCATGTCTTTGTTTGCAATTATGGAGCACCCTAGCTTGAGTCAATCGAGCTCTACTTTTGCTATAAAATGTTACTAGCAGATTGTTGACATGTTTAGCGATTTTGCCGAGGATGTTGCTATTGATCCATGCATGCTATGTTGTTGTTCCTGCCATGTCTAGCTTCTATGCCATGTATTCTTGATGGGTGTATACTTAGTTTGTCATGCCATTCTCTGTAGTGAGTGCATCGAGCTTGTATACATGCCTACTTGTTAATCTGTTTTGCATGCTCCAGTTTTTCACTAAGTCTGAATCTGTTTATATATTTGCTATGTTCACATGCTTGCAATTGTATTTTCTGATCCCTTTTGGCTCAAGGTCACTAAGGGACTTTTGTTATTTGCTTTGAGTAGCTTCCTGACATGCCTTGCTTTGCCATGATATGTTCCTGTAGCATGTAGTTTTCATGCTCTAAAGTTTGCTTCCTGCTGATAAATTCCAGACTTGTGTTAATTTCACTAAGTCTGAAACCTGTTATCATTTGCACTTTTGCCATGCTTGTTTGAACCTGTTAATGGATGAATTAGCCGTAGCTCAGTGTTCATTTTTTGTCAAGCATCATGAGTGGATCCCTGCCATGTATTTTGTTTTCATGTTTGAGTGCTGTACAATATTTCTCTTGATGCATTTAGATGGCTACTTGCTGATTATCGCAGATCGGTGCCATATTTGTTTTGCTTGCCATTTCCAAACTGTGCATCCAATTCCGGTGATCTTTATATCAATTTCAACCGAAATCAACTCCCCTTTCCAATGGCACTCTTGGTTTTACAAGTTGAGGCCGGGTTCAATCATTCCTTTCCAAATCATGCATATGCATCACATACCGCATCCCGCATATCATACCATGTTTGCATCATGAGGCTTGAGCATTGCACGTGGTTGATTGTGTTCCTTTTTGCTTGTTGTTCTTGCTTGGGTAGAGCCGGGATACGAGTTCGTGAACTAGGAGCCTATTGAGTTCGTTTACGAGGATCAAGGCAACTCTGAGAATTTTGCAGGCAAGATGACCATATCCTCGAAATCACTTCTATCTTTGCTTGCTAGATGCTCGCTAATTTGCTATGCCTATGCTACGATACCTACCACTTGCTTATCATGCCTCCCAAATTGCCATGTCAAACCTCTAACCCATCATGTCCTAGCAAACCGTTGTTTGGCTATGTTACCACTTTGCTCAGCCCCTCTTATAGCGTTGCTAGTTGCAGGTGAAGATTGGAGATCGTTCGTTGTTGGAACATGTTTATTGTTGGGATATCACCATATTATCTTGTTTATCTTAATGCACCTATATACTTGGTAAAAGGGTGGAAGGCTCGGCCTTATGCCTAGTGTTTTGTTCCACTCTTGCCGCCCTAGTTTCCGTCATATCGGTGTTATGTTCCCGGATTTTGCATTCCTTACACGGTTGGGTTATAATGGGAAACCCTTGATAGTTCGCCTTGAATAAAACTCCTCCAGCAATGCCCAACCTTGGTTTTACCATTTTCCACCTAGCCTCTTTTTCCCTTGGGTTTCCGGAGCCCAAGGGTCATCTTTATTTAAAACCCCTTGGGCCAGTGCTCCTTTGAGTGTTGGTCCGACTGAGCTGCCTGCGGGGCCACCTCGGGGAAACTTGAGGGTTGGTTTTACTCGTAGCTAGTCTCATCCGAGTGTGCCTTGAGAACGAGATATGTGCAGCTCCTATCGGGATTTGTCGGCACATTCGGGCGGTGTTGCTGGACTTGTTTTACCATTGCCGAGGATGTCTTGTAACCGGGATGCCGAGTCTGATCGGATTGTCTTGGGAGAAGGAATATCCTTCGTTGACTGTGAGAGCTTGTGATGGGCTAAGTTGGGACTCCCCTGCAGGGATTTGAACTTTTGAAAGCCGTGCCCGCGGTTATGGGCAGATGGGAATTTGTTAATGTCCGGTTGTAGATAACCTGAAACTTAACTTAATTAAAATGCACCAACCACGTGTGTTACCGTGATGGTCTCTTCTCGGCGGAGTCCGGGAAGTGAACACGGTGTTGGAGTAATGCTTGAAGTAGGTTGTTCTAGGATCACTTCTTGATCATAGTTGTTCGACCATGCTTTTGCCTTCTCTTCTCGCTCTCTTTTGCAAATATGTTAGCCACCATATATGCTAGTCGCTTGCTGCAGCTCCACATCATACCTTTTCCTTACCTATAAGCTTAAATAGTCTTGATCGTGAGGGTGTGAGAGTGCTGAGTCCCCGTGACTCACAGATTCCTTCCTAAACCAGATGCAGGGACCGATGATACCGTTCCAGAGGATATGACCGAGCTCAAGTGGGAGTTCGATGAAGACTCTCGTCGTTACTATGTGTCTTTCCCAGATGATCAGTAGTGGTGCCCAGTTGGGGTGATCGGGGACTTTGTCGCATTTGGGGGTTGATCTTTATTTTGGTACCATAGTCGGACCCTGGGTGTATTGGATGAATGTAATGACTTATTTATGTATTTGTGTGATGTGGCGAGTGTAAGCCAACTATGTACCTTTCCCCTTTATTTATGTACATGGGTTGTTTGCGAAGATTACCTCACGTGCGACATTGCTTTGAATGTGGTTATGCCTCTAAGTCGTGCTTCGACACGTAGGAGATATAGTCGCATCGAGGGCGTTACAAGTTGGTATCAGAGCCTTCCCCGACCTTAGGAGCCCCCTGCTTGATCGAATTGTTGGCGTTGTTGAGTCTAGAAAAATGTTTTGAGTCATTTAGAATTATATATATCGGAGAGTTAGGAATTCTTTTTACTCCTCAGTCCCTTCGTCGCTCTGGTGAGGCATCCTAACGTAGAGTTTTGACTCTTCTCTTCTCAAATTTCACTAAAAAAAATTCAGGATCACACGGGTATCTTGGAATCATTCCGATGGTTTTGTGACGAGAACATTGTTCTTGGTGTCTCCTGACATTTAGGGGTTGTGGCAGTGTCCCGGGGAGTTGAGCTCCGAGGTGTTGTCGTCACAATTTTATCGTTGAGATTCTAGAATACCTGAGTTTCGCCGACATCGAAAATCTCTTTTATGCAGTTATTGGTGAGATAACCTCAACGCCACCCAGTACTGGGGCGGGAGTTCGGGAGTATTTCCATGACTTGTATAACGGATGCTTTTCGAAGGTTGAGGTAAATGATTTCCGAAGGTTTCTCGGTTATGTGTTGAAGGATGGATACAGCTGGACGTAGGATTTGCTAGATTTGGGTGAGATATTATGCTTCCCCTGTACTCTCTCTACTAAGGCCCATGTGGCCCATTAGTTCCCCCCGGGGTTCCGATAACCCCCCGACACTCCGATAATTATCCGGTGACCCCCGGAACTCATCCGGTGTTCGAATATAGTCATCCAATATATTAATCTTTATTTCTCGACCATTTCGAGACTCCTCATCATGTCCGTGATCATATCCGGGACTCCGAACTATCTTCGGTACATCAAAACACATAAACTCATAATACCGATCGTCACCGAACGTTAAGCGTGCACACCCTATGGGTTCGAGAACTATGTAGACATGACCGAGACACGTCTCCGGTCAATAACCAATAGCGGAACCTGGATGTTCATATTGTCCCCCACATATTCTACGAAGATCTTTATCGGTCAAACCGCATAACGATATACGTTGTTCCCTTTGTCATCGGTATGTTACTTGCCCGATATTCGATCGTCGGTATCTCAATACCTAGTTCAATCTCATTACTGGCAAGTCTCTTTACTCGTTTCGCAATGCATCATCCCGTAACTAACTTATTAGTCACATTGCTTGCAAGGCTTATAGTGATGTGCATTACCGAGAGGGCCCAGAGATACCTCTCTGACAATCGGAGTGACAAATCCTAATCTTGATCTATGCCAACTCAACAAACACCATCGGAGACACTTGTAGAGCATCTTTATAACCACCCAGTTACGTTGTGATGTTTGATAGCACACTAAGTGTTCCTCCGGTATTCGGGAGTTGCATAATCTCATAGTCATAGGAACATGTATAAGTCATGAAGAAAGCAATAGCAATAAACTAAAGGATCATAGTGCTAAGCTAACTTATGGGTCTTGTCCATCACATCATTCTCTAATGATGTGATATTGTTCATCAAATGACAACACATGTCTATGGCTAGCAAACTTAACCATCTTTGATTAACGAGCTAGTCAAGTAGAGGCATACTAGGGACACTCTGTTTGTCTATGTATTCACACATGTACTAAGTTTCTGGTTAATACAATTCTAGCATGAATAATAAACATTTATCATGATATAAGGAAATATAAATAACAACTTTATTATTGCCTCTAGGGCATATTTGCTTCATCGACATCTAGAAGCAATACAAGATCGTCGACAACAGACATGAGAATGACTCTGTGGTTGATCTTGATGCGACCATCATCAATCCCTCCTACATTGGCATGAAATATGGCATTGATATGGAGAACCTGCATGCACATGAGAGCAACCCCTAGACCCAGAGTACATCATTTACATCGCGAAGGACGTTTATGCAAGCTACGACATGTGCATGCGGATCTTGGATATGAGCACATGTTTGCCTTCTATAACAAAGGAGTCCACGGAGAGCCATATCGTTGGCAAGCGCCCCAGGAAGACGTAGATGGTGTAGTGTGTGCACCTAAGTGGCTTATATTTTTTATTGTTTTATGCATAGTGTATGCTTTAAAATATTGTATGTAAGAACCCATGAACCTCTATAGCACAAGGCACAGGAGCCAACCGCCCTTCACCAGCCAGTTGGTCTCCACAGTATACAACAATGGGGTGGATCGACAGACTCCACTCTGCCAAACAGACAACCGCAGCATCCAGAGACCTTTACCCGGTGGCGCCAAACAAACATGTAGCCCTAGAGGGCACCGAGCAGGGCAACGCAATATCGGTTTCTAGAAATCCCGGGTAAATGACCTTTAAATAGATGAGGCAAAACATGTGAAGCGAGGGGGCAACAGACAACAGACGGGGCGGGACCGAAAGGCCAAAGAATTCTACCCCTCTTTGCATTTTCAATGCAGACCAACCATAATCTCATGGCAGGCGACTGAACATATATATGCATAGACGAATGACCGTCATAGGCTCATGCCTTGCCACAACTAAACCCGGGTACGAGAACCCATGCACCACTCATGGCATTGACACCGAAAATCGACTCGGCAAAAGACACCTCGCGATTCACTATCGCTGGTGAAGGCCCCATCCGTGCTTAACCAGGTGACATTCAATGTCGTGTTTGCCAAGCAGATAAAGACCCTGGCTATTTCCCTGAGGTCAGAATTCTACAGATTGATACTTATGGATCTCTCCCCACCAAAAACCAGCCCACCTGATTTTCACGTGGACTCTCCTCCCACCCTTGATTTCCAACCAAAACATCCCACAACAGAGCGTAAGTCCATTTCCATATGATGTATCCGTAGATGTAGAAAAGCCGTTCCTTCCTACCTACGTCCAACTCTGGCCCACATTGAGTTGTGGTCGACCCCAGGGAAACAGGTCACGGGCTGGGATGAAAGGAGCAAACCCACCTTATATGTCCGCCCAGACACCATCTCGGTGCCAGTAGGCCTTTGGGTGGGATAGCCGAGTAGGCAAACTAACCCCACGTCTATTCCAAATGCATGTTGATTAAGATGGCTTCGAGAATTGAACAGTCAAATGGATGGACGACCGGACATGACACGATGGTGTATCGTCGCCCTCTGATGTTTGATCGCCCTTCCATGCAAGCCTTTCGACTCCTTCCTCGTATAAAGCAAATACCAGCAAGGCCAGTGCACCCAACTCTCCTCCTTTCTCTCCAGAGTGTCGCAATGGCCTCTCCACCTTCTTCAATGTGTGAAGCACCATCTAGTATATGTAAACAGAAGCACCATCCGATAGTCCCACTATTGTGTCCTCTATGTGGAATGGATGAAAAGGAAACTTTTCACACGTTTGTAACCTTCCCAAATGCATGCAACTATGGGGTCTCATGAGAGAAGAATGGTCATAGCCAAGAAGAGATGAAGTGCTCAACATGGGAAAGGAGTGGTTACCTTCATGTGTTGCCCAACAAGTTTGATGATGTCCGAGCAATCATAACTATGCTCCTATATCGAAGATGTAATCCCAAACATTACCTTCGATCATACTATGTTGACAATTTCGCTAACAACAAGTGAAGTTAAAAATCATACTGAATTGTGCCACATTGGGGATCTCCTCGAGTTAGCGCGGCCTTTGGAATGAAATTCGCATGGGGACCCCTCCCCCAAGTGGAAGCTGCAAAAAAGAAATTATGTTCTTTTGCCGTATATGAAACTAGGTGATTTCCCTGCGTACTGCGATGGGAATTTACATATTAATTCAAATGAATTATGTATTAAGACAATGATCTAAATCAAAAGGTACAACTTTTTTTAATGTAGAAATGTTGCATACTTACACTGCGTGTGAACGACGAGTATGCATGTGGTTTGCATGGGGCTATAAAATAGTAACAGTGGACGCTAACATGACACACTTGGTGAGGTAGAAGGCCGCATGTTGAGAGAATTAGAATTAGTAAGAATCAACTATTTATAAATAGTAGATTTAATGATTAGAAATTATTTATAATAGGACCATCCTGCCCGTGGGAGTTTCATGGAGATTCTATGTAATTATAATATGGCGTCACTTTTGCCAGCTCGAACTCTGTGTGTGCACAAAATCATCAAGGGAAAGGCTCAAATATTTTGTGTCTGATGACTCCGAAAGTGGAACCTAAAACTAATATTAAACCCTGGCCATGGCCACTGTCGGGTTTGGGTTCCCTATATATGGATGGGTTTGTTGAAGAGAATGTTGACAAAACTCCTCAAAATATCAGATTGTATTCGTAGCCGACCTTAACTCTAGGACGCCAATATCTAGTGTTTGATCGCCGGGAGCTGCCCCCAACGAATGAACCATTCGCTAGGGGATCTGCTCTGCTCGTCCGCTAGTTGGCAGCCCAGCGCGACCTCCTAGACCCAAAAGGCCCAGTTATTTTTTTAAATGCCACATTACAAGTTTCATTTTTTTGATTGATCCATATTTTCTTTCGCCATCCTAAACTTAAAAAACTGCCATCCTTTAGATATGCGCTCCTTGCCGGTATAAAATATGTGCTCCTTCGTCTCCTTAATTACCTTCATCTTCTTCTCCTTTCGTTCCACTCATGTAATTAGGCAAAGTTACTGATGTTATTCTCCCTATTCATCTTCTCCAAGAAAAAGTAAATTTTTATTGATCGGGTGTTCTAACAGCTTCTTCAAATTTAAGTAGTGGATCTGCGCCATCCGCGTTGTCTCCATGGCGACTCGGTGTCTATGCATGTTCCGATCAAATTTTCCATTAGTGTTGATGTGTCTAAGCATCCCCTAGAACAAAGAGAAAGAGAGAGAGAGTGTGTGTTGCATATATTTTGGAGGGTAACTATATTGGATTGGTATGTGCAACCCCAGAAAAGATTGTGGAATATACCACATGAATGGCGATTGGATTTGTATTGGAATCATTTTATACTATAGTATTTGTGCACGTGCTCAAATTTATGAATAGTTCATTCTATCATCTACATAATACATACCATATACATATTTGACGGTTTACCTGGGAGACTTTCTAATTCACCTTCATCGGTAGAACGGACCCAACACACTATGCCTCCTGACATTTTTTTTCAATGAGCTTCTACTATTCGATGAAAGAGTTTATTTATAATATTAAACATTATAAGCAACAAATTCCCGCAGCAACGCGCGGGTCTCATCTAGTTGACATTAAAATTTTCATCCTCTTTATAATAAATATCCCATTTCAACAATAATAAAAATGTCATGCTCTCCAAAATAAAACTGCCACCTGTTAATAATAAAAACTACCATCTCCTAATAATAAAATGCCATCCTTTTGACAAAAGGTAAAAGTTGTCATGTTACTAATAATAAATGACATGCTCTTAAAAATAAAACTGCCATTCTTTTAATAATGAAAGTGCCATGTAATTAATTATTAAAATGCCATGCTCGAATTAAAAACTGCCATGGGGGCATTGTAAAAACATGGGCAAAATTGTCATGCTAAATATAATAAAAATGCACATGACACATTTAGAAAAATATCGCCTCCAAAAATTATAGAGATTTTCGTTCTATCAAGCAGTGGCAACTTTCAGGATTTTGTTTGCAAATGAAATAACGAATTTAAAACAAAATAACTCGAATATATAAAAGTTGTTTGAGCGGAAAGTGTTCACAACCACCTCTCTAGCCTACCTCTCTGCTTCTTCTTTTTTTTGAAGGAAAAAGAAAAAAGGACGCTCGCCAAGGGATGAGCCACAACGACCACTTTCAGAGAGCTGACATGGTGTCGGATTTGCGTTAAGATCTGTGTGACCAAATCAGACGGCAGGGACATTGTTTGCTGAAACCTGGCTGAGGGTCGCCAATTATCTTTATTTTCATGTACTAATAAAACTTACTAATTCCACCAGAAAAAGGAACCAAAACAGAACAAAGAAGAAGTGTTCAACTCTACGACGCTTTGGGTAAAGAAAAAAAAACAAAGTAAAAGAGGTTTTACCACCATGGCCTCTACGTAGTCCGTACCCTTCTCCTTTCCCGCAACCATCTTCTCCCCTAAAATCTCCCCAACTCCCAACTCCTCCGCCCATCCAAATACCATAAACGCACTCCAACACCTTCCTCCGCGTCCTAAAGTACCAGTCTTTCCGCTAAATCCCGCTTATCCCCCCGTCTTTCCTCGCCCGTACAGCCCCCGGAACCAAGATCGATCCTTCCTCGAGGCTCAGTCGCCGGATTGGAGCATGAGGCTCCGATCCGCGCCGCCGGCGACGCCGCGGCTGCTGCTGTTGCTGGCCGTGCTCCTGTACGGCTTCTGCTGCTGCTGCGAGGGGAGATTCGTCGTGGAGAAGAACAGCCTCAAGGTCACGGCGCCGGACTCTCTTAAGGGCAGCTATGAGTGCGCCATTGGCAACTTCGGCGTGCCGCAGTACGGGGGCACCATGGTCGGCGTCGTCGCCTACCCTAAGTCCAACCGGAAGGCCTGCAAGAGCTTTGACGACTTCGACATCTCCTACAAGGCCAAGCCCGGGTCCTTGCCCACCTTCTTGCTAGTCGACCGGGGAGGTGAGCAGATTACTGTAGAGAATTGTTTCCTTTCCTTTTGCCTGCACGGATATAATTGGCCCTAGAAGTGAGATAAGTATCTTTTGTTAATTCGTCTAGTCTTTTCTGTGCGTTGAAAATTAGATCTTGGCATGTGATGATAGTGATTGAGCTGAATGTTAGTTGACCGGATTTCGTACAACGACGAAATCCCTGTCTTACAGTCTGGGTCACACTTAGAATCTGAAAAGCCTTTACCGTGAACACCTCCTGTGATTTCTTTAGTACCCATGTCACTTTCTTGGTGTTTGACCTCTCTGTGATGTTCCGCTGATTTTGTTTCAGCCGATTCTTGTTTAACATTCTTATTTGTCTGCTTGGCCATGTTGCATTCTACTCGGTCAATTAAAATATGCTCAATCATGTTGTGTTTAAGTAAAATATGCCGTTGATTACATAAAACATGGTTTTTCCTGTTCTATATAGATTGCTTCTTCACAAAGAAGGCATGGAATGCTCAGAACGCGGGAGTGGCGGCTATTCTGGTTGCTGATGACAAGGATGAGCCTCTAATTACAATGGATACACCTGAAGAGAGCGGAAGGGCTGATTATTTAGAGAACATCACCATACCATCAGCGCTGATAACAAAGAGCTTTGGGGACAGACTCAGGAAAGCAGTCGATGGCGGTCACATGGTTAATGTGAATTTAGATTGGAGGGAGTCCCTGCCTCACCCTGATGAGCGTGTTGAATACGAGTTCTGGACCAACAGTAACGATGAATGTGGTCCCAAATGCGACAGCCAGATTGATTTCGTTAAGAGCTTTAAAGGACCAGCACAGATACTTGAGAAAAAGGGATACACACAGTTTACTCCTCATTACATTACCTGGTATTGCCCGGAGGCCTTCACACTAAGCAAGCAGTGCAAATCCCAGTGTATCAACCATGGAAGGTACTGTGCACCTGACCCGGAACAGGATTTCAGCAAAGGGTATGACGGGAAAGACGTGGTGGTTCAAAATTTGCGTCAAGTATGTGTTTATAAAGTTGCGAAGGAGAATAAGAAACCTTGGTTATGGTGGGACTACGTGACCGATTTTGCAATCCGCTGCCCAATGAAGGAAAAGAAGTATACCAAGGAATGTGCTGATGGAGTTATCAAGTCACTTGGTATGTTGGTCTTTGCATCGCCTCTTTATTATCTTTTAAGGTGAAGTGTAGATAATTGTATTGAACGTGTTCATGATTTTCAGGACTTGATCACAAAGCAATAGATAAGTGTATTGGTGATCCAAATGCTGATGAAGAAAATCATGTGCTGAAAGCTGAACAGGATGCTCAGGTTAGTACTTGGTACTTTTGTATGATTTATTTCTTCCATTCACCCCGCTTGTGATCATGTTGTATCATAATGGACCGTCTTACATAGATTGGCAAAGGTGCTCGTGGTGATGTCACTATCTTACCAACACTGGTCATTAATAATAGACAATACAGAGGTGTGTGCTCCGTCCACCAATGCAAATAACTATAGCTACCAGCAAAGTTACGTGGTTCTGGTTGTGCTTATCCTAGCATTTGTTTCTCAGGGAAACTTGACAAAGGGGCAGTTCTTAAAGCACTTTGTGCAGGTTTCCAGGAAACCACTGAGCCTGCCGTCTGCTTGAGTGAAGGTTAGTGCATTCATGTCCATACCCTTTTCCTTGGTGCTGCTTTGTGAGTAGGGCAAGCATAACCTGTCTTGTATCCTTCTCTTAAACATCTTCAAATCTTGTTATCCAATTGTAGATATACAAACCAACGAGTGCTTGGAGAATAATGGTGGCTGTTGGTACGATAAGGCTGCTAACATATCTGCATGCAAGGTACTTGTGGTGGTCTTATCTTCTCTGCTAAGTTCTAGTTCATGGGATAACACTCTTCTCTTTTTAGCATATGCATATGATGTTACTTGTGTGTTGTATATGTAGGATACTTTCCGTGGTAGAGTTTGCGAATGCCCGGTTGTGAAAGGTGTAAAATTTGTTGGTGATGGCTACATCCATTGTGAAGGTACCTATACAAGGAAATTAGGATAATATTTTCTTTGTTTATTTTTCAGTATTGAAATAATGTCATGGACCATACCCTGCCTCTGATAGTACTTTCTACCACTCTAACCCTATACCCGAACAAGCAAGTTTAGTCTCATTGAATATTGTTATACCTGCCCTTGTTATTTTAGCTTCAGGATCTGGTCGCTGTGAGATTAACAATGGTGGATGTTGGAAAGAGACCAGGAATGGCCTGACACACTCTGCCTGCACTGTAAGTCATCAGTTCAGATTTTTGCTAACCTTAATGCTGCCACATGTATTATCTGAAATCTAAAGGCATATTTCTGGTGTTCATAACCTGCAGGATGGTGGCTGTAAATGTCCAGTTGGGTTCAAAGGTGACGGTGTCCACAAATGTGAAGGTAAGAGTCAGTCCCCAAACTCCATTATGCTATCACAAGTGTTTGTTTGCCGTGCAGAATTAGTAGCTTTCAGTGCGCAAATGTGAATATGAACCTATAGGAACAATTCTTTTGGACTAACCTGTAGGTTGTAGTTTTTAAAAAATAACAAAAATGTTTTGTGTTTGAGTGAAGAAATATGAATATCCACCTAGAATTCCGTCACAATCCAAGCACACTGAACATTGTTGGTCATATTATTGGCACTCCTTAGTTGCTGTGCTGATGTGAAATATTTTGTGCTAGATGTTGATGAGTGCAAGGAAAGGACTGCATGCCAGTGCAAGGAATGCAAATGCAAGAACACTTGGGGAAGCTACGAGTGCGGGTGCGGTGGTGGCTTGCTGTACATGAAGGAGCATGATACGTGCATAAGTATGTGCATATCTCCTATAACAAGCTTACTATTGCCCCAGCAGTTGCGCCTATATACTTAAGCTAATTAAACCTGTGATATTTGGAGGCCATAAGATCCCCCAAAATGCAGGCTAGCTATAATAATCTATATGATGCTCGCTCATCTTATTTGTGTTTGTTTCTTCAATAGATTATCTATTAAAAGCTTACAAAGTCAACACATTTTATTCAGGCAAGGATGCAGGAGCACGGGTAGGCTGGAATTTCCTATGGTTTCTATTGTTTGGCCTAGCGGCAGTAGGAATCGCAGGATACGCGGTGTACAAGTACAGGATCCGGGTAAGATACTTGTACAGATTGACTGTTAGACATGGACAACTCTAGGCTGTCGTCTAAACCTTGTCTGTACTGCTTTTTTTTCTCTACATATACAGAGCTACATGGATTCAGAGATCCGCGCTATCATGGCGCAGTACATGCCCCTGGACAACCAAGGAGAGATCCCCAACCATTCTCACCATATTGAGATGTGAAGAGCAGCAGCACAGTTGGTATGTTTCAGCTTATTGGAAGGATGATTAGAGGAAGAGAAGAACACTTGTCTTGCATATGTTGTGTGTAGCGTACTCGGTCAGACCATCCTGTAAATTCGTTGGTAGATCAAACTGGAAGAGAAGCACTTTCCTTGTATGGTGTGATCAGCTCTTCCTTTTCTGTTTTTTAATCGGAGAAGAGATGCCAAACCATGTCATGTGTGCTTCTTTTAACTACTAGGTTCTCCTTTTTAACCCATGGTGATGATTATACTAAATTAGAGATTTGTTAAACTGGATGTAGATTAGCAGTAGTTCCAGCTGTCTTGCGTTGGTAAAAGAGGAGGAAGATAAGAGTACACGGTAGTAGCTTAACATCTCTCTAAAGGCTAAGTAGTAGTAGTATAATAATAATTGCATACCAGTACTTGAATTAGAAAGGGTGGCTGGATCATGTTAGGTTGTTGTAGAGGCCACGTCCGATTTTGATTGCAGGGAGTGGGACTCTCCAACAAATTTTGGAAAGGAATGGAATGACCTGCCTCTGTGCCCACTAACCCTGCACGCCTTCTACACCTTACCCTGTCCCCGCCTTATATACGAAAAAACAAAAAGACAATGGTGGATGCAGGAAGATGCTAGCAAGTACTGTTTAAGCTCCATCGCAAAATGCGTGTCTTAGATTTATCCAGATACAGAGGTTGTATCTTCTACACCTTACCTTGTCTCTGCAAAATGCTTGTCTTAGATTTAAACAGATGGGGTGTTGTATCTTCTAAACCTTACCCTGTCCTTGCATTGCCTTCTGTACGAAAAAACAAAAAGGCAATGGTCGATGTTGTATCTTCTACACCTTACCCTGTCCCTGCAAAATGCTTGTCTGTCCCTGCCTTCTATACGAAGAAACAAAAAGGCAATAGTAGATGCAGAAAGATGCTAGCAAGTAGGAGTATTACCCTCATCCCAAAAATCTTGTCTTACATTTGTCTATATATAGACATATCTAACACTGAAACATCTAGACAAATCTAACCTCTGTCTCAAATCACCTGTCTTAAATTTGTTTAGATAAAGATGTATCTAACACAAACGTGTCTGCATACGGTAGAAAAATCTAAAACAAATAATCAGAAACGGAGGGAGCACGTAGTAAAAGGAGAACCATTTGCGTGAACGATTGTTGACCACGAGATGCACCTAACCCCCTAAACCCTCCGCTGTTTGTTTGGACGCTTACTTCAGTGGTAGTTGTATCTCACAGTCTCAGTACAGCCACATGTCCACCCCTGCTATTCCCACCTACCCCTACTCCACCCCCATCGCACGGAAGCACGACGATAAAACGCCCACGCTCTTCCATCTCTGCCATAACAAACGCAAAGCTGCTCCATCAACTTCCTCTTTGTTTCTCTTTCATCTGTTGACCTCTGCAAGAAAACAAGTAAGCTTCTCCAGTTCTACTCTTATTAACTATCATGAGTGAAAAAGAAAATATATTCAGCTTTTGATCGAATTTCGCTTGAACTGCAGTGGGATCGGAGCAGGAGAAGAAGGCCGCCGCCACGGTGGAAGTGGAAGGCATCCCGTTCCCGCGGGAAATCGCCGGCGCCAAGGCGCTCTCGCTCGTCGGCCATGGCAAGCACCAGAATCCTGGACTGACGAAACCGATACGAATGCATCTTTTTTTATTTTTGACGAAAGTAAGTTCTTCAACGTGCAGGCGTCACGGACATTGAGATCCACTTCCTTCAGATCAAGTTCAACGCCGTCGGGGTCTACCTCGACGTCGACGGCGCCATGGAGCATCTGCAGGGCTGGAAGGGGAAGAGCCAGCTGATGGAGGACGAGGCTTTCTTCGACGCCCTGGTCTCCGGTGAGACGATGGATGCATGACAATCGACCTCCGACAAGTGACGTTGGTCATATGTTTCTGACACGATGTTGCGCGTGCATGCAGCTCCGGTGGAGAAGGTGCTGAGGGTGGTGGTGATCAAGGAGATCAAGGGGTCGCAGTACGGCGTGCAGCTCGAGAGCTCCGTCAGGGACCGCCTCGTGGCGGCGGACAAATACGAGGACGACGAGGAGGAGGCGCTCGAGAAGGTCTCCGACTTCTTCCAGTCCAAGTACTTCAGGCCCGGCTCCGTCGTCACCTTCCACTTCCCGGCCACGCCCACCGCCGCGTCAGAGATAACGTTCGTGACAGAAGGCAAGGAGGAGGCCAAGGTGGCGGTGGAGAACGCGGCCGTGGCGGAGATGATCCAGAGGTGGTACCTCGGCGGCGAGTCGGCGGTGTCGCAGACCACCGTCAGGAGCATCGCTGATAGTTTCGCGGCAATGCTCTCCTCACCATGATTCTTTTTTTTTGAGGGCACCATGATTCTTTTTTTACAAGTGCTGCTTACCTGCTTTTGCAATAAATCGATAAGTCACGATGAAATATTTCAAAAAACACTTGCTGGCGAAGCCTTACCGGAACTTTGGCAAGTCGATCCAACGCTGTACATCCAACCATTTCTAAATTTTTCGATAAAGAGCACTTTATTATATAGAGTAAACAATTTAAGTATTACATCCGGTCTTTCATAACTAAGATACACATAACTAAACCAAATCCAATCTTATAAAAAAAGACGAAATACAAGTATCCATGGAAAAAGACTGTATGACACATAAACCATTGGAGGGCCAATCCTAAAATCATGTTGTCATCCATGTCGGTTAAAAGTATTTCTAGCCATGTTCTCCAAGCGTGTACACACTTCCGTAATTAAACACCTCTCGATTCTCCACATGTTGTGACGACCATAAACAGAGCGTACCAGTACATTTGTAGATAACCTACAAAAGAGAAATACTTTTGCCGTTAAATACTTTATCATTTGTACATAGCCAAAGCGACCAATTAACGGTAAGCGCTCCCACCCTGAGAAGAATTCTAGACCTATACTCAATCCATGTTACGAGTTGCCAAATATATTAGCAACACTATGTGGAGGATACAAGGCAAAAGCTACTTAGATGTCTGACCATATAGAATGAGCCAATTTGCATTGGAAAAACAAGTGTTTTATTGTTTCGCCATGATGACAAAAAACACATTGTGTATTTTCATGTCAATTCCTCTTAATAAGGTTGTTCTTTGTAAGAATGACTCCTCGACGAAGATACCACACAAAGATTTTATTCTTAAACGGTATCTTCATCTTTCAAATCTTCTTATTGTTATCAACTCGCACCTGTGACTGGATCAGAGCACTATACATAGAATCCGCGGTGAATTTACCATTCACTTGTAGGTTCCACCGAAATTCATTAGCTCCTGGTGATAGTTGTATCGTGGATAGTCTCAGTTAGAAAGTGTTCCATGATTCAAGTCTGGGGTCAATTAAATCTCTTCTGAACGCCACATTTGATGGAAAGGATTCCAAAACCGTGGCGACAGTATCATCCTTGTGATGCACAATATTGTATACAACCAGAAATTGTTCTCGAAGTGTAGTATTTCCTAGCCACTTATCCTCCAAAAATCTAATTTCCGATAATTAATCTTCAATAGCAAAGGATCCATAGTGGAAGAAGTATTTCTTCATATCCATTAGCCCAGCCGAAAAGTGTGAGTCCCTAGGCTTCTAATATACTTGGGATACTGCCTTTAAGCCCACATATTTTCTCCTTAGAAGGGTTTTCCATGCACCATTTTCCGTTGGCGGTTTAGATAGCCATTTCCCGAGGAGGCCGGTATTTTTTAACCTCAAGGGCATGAGTACCCAACCCTCCTTGGTCTTTGGGACGACAAACCACACTCCATTTAGCCAGTTGATATTTTTTTTCACTATCTCCTTGCCAAAAGAATCGAAATAAAAAATAATCCAATCTATGTAATACTCCTTTAGGCAAAGGAAGAAAGAAATCATATATAGTACCATATTACTTAGCACTGAATTTAAGAGGACCAATTTTCCACCCAGAGATAGTAGTTTACCTTCCCAACTGCTTAAGTTTTTTTGTAGTCTCTCCTCAACGTGTTTCCATTCAACATTTTTGAGTCTCCGATAATGTATTGGTATCCCCAAATAACTGATCGGAAACGGGCCTAACCCGCAGCCAGATAATTCAGCGTAAAGATGGGCCTCACCAAAACAAAACAATTCACTTTTATGGAATTTTATCTTAAGACCCGAGAGGTGTTCGAGTGCTGATAAAATTAATATCAGATTCCTTGCTTTCTCTAGGTGACGATCCATAAACAGAATCATATCATCAGCATATTGAAGGATAGAAAGTCCACCATCGACAAGGTGATCAACTACCCCATCAATTTGACTATCAACGTTTGGATGCTCAATCATGACAAATAACATATCAACCATTATATTAAATAGCACGGGCAATAATGAGTCACCTTGTATCAATCCTTTCTTCGTTTCGAAGTAGCGGCCAACGACATCATTGACTTTAATGGCCACACTACCTCCTCAAACAAAGCTATGAATCAAAGTGCGCCACTCTGTAGAGAAGCCTTTCATTCTGAGAGTCTGTTGAAGAAAATACCACTTGATTTTATCATAAGCTTTCTCAAAGTCAATTTTGAGGACTACCCCATTCAACTTATTCCGATGTAGTTCACGAACCATTTCATGAAGGATTACCACCCCATCTAGGATATTTCTACCTTGCATGAGAGCAGTATGGGAAGGGCGAACCACATGGTCAGCCATCGAGTTTATCCTAATCATCGCAACTTTCGTGAAGATTTTAAAACTAACATTAAGGAGGCAAATATGTCTATACTGTTGTATCCTTACCGCCTCATTAACCTTAGGCAATAAAATTATCTCACCAAAGTTTAGGCGAAACAAATCTAGTTGTCCAGCATGGAGGTGGCCAAACAAATCTAGAAGGTTCGGTTTGATAACCTCCCAGAAGTTCTGATAGAACTCAGCTCAAAAACCATTTGGACCCGAGGCCTTGTTGTGCTCAATTAGGAAAACCGCCTTCTTTACCTCCTCCTCGGAGGAAGGATCTGTTAGAAGGTTATTTTTCTCAAATAGAAACTTGGGGAATATCATCTATTCGGGACTCATCCATCGAGAAGTTACCCTCTTCTCGAGCCCCAAACAGATTTTTATAATAATTAGTAATATACAATTTAAGTTGCCCATGACCTTCAATCGTACTCTCCTCCTGTATAAGAGAATGAATAAGTTTCTTCGGGTGTATGCCATTGACTACACAATGAAAGTATCTAGTATTCGAATCCCCTTTGAGAATAAATTGAGAGTTTGAATGCCGGTACCATTTGAGCTCCTCTTCTCTCAGAAGTCAAGCTATTTGTGCATTTGATTGGCTCTTGATTGCAATTTCATGTTCAGATAGCGGTCGAACCTCTGCTAGAGCTTCCAAGTCGTCAATAATAGACGTGAGATGAACCTTCTCTTTTTTGAGGATACCCACAGTATGCCTAGCCCAACCACTAAGGAACTTACATATTGCATGTATTTTATTATTCCATTTGTGTATTGGAGTACGCCCAGCAACAGGTTTCTCCCACACTTCCTTGACCATATCATGAAAGCATCACGGAGAAGCCAACCAAGTTCAAACTTTAATTTGCGTATACTCTGTGGTCGTGGCAAACTAGTGGTTAGAAGATGGGGGCATGGTCAGAGAGAGCCTCGACATGAGGTAATGCATGCACAAAAACCATAGGGAATTTAGATTCCCATTTTCTATCTGTTAACATGCGATCAAATTTCTCGGATGTTGGTTTGGGAAGACTGTTTGCCCAAGTGAGTTTTCTCCAATGATGGAAACCTCTCGTAAATCAAGACTCTCAATAACAACGTTGAACAGGAAAGACCAATGACGATCAAACCTACCACGACTTTTCTCGTTTGGAAATCTTAGCAGATTAAAATCACCACCTATCAGAATAGGACATGGATTATATTTTGCCAGATTAACCAGCTCACGAAGAAAGTCGGCCTTGAATTCATCCTGGGCTGCACCATACAGAGCGACAAGAGTCCATGTGAATTTGTTGACTTTGTTATGGATATGGATTTTAATATGATATTTACCATTCGAACTAGCCAACACATCCATAGTCCTACTATTCACGCCAAGTAATATGCCCTAGAATGACTCCTAGGCGAACGTGAAATACAAGTGAAGTCTATGCTGCTCGAAAGACGGTTAATAAGATTCACGTCTACCCGTTTCTGAAATAGCAAAAAAAATCTAGATCATGCACCCTATTGCAATCCGCAATGAATAAATATTTAGCCAAGTCATCAAGACCTCCGCTATTATAAAACATGTCATTCATTATGAAGCAAAGATTTAGACATTTTGGCCCTCTTAGATGACTTTTGACCCTTTTTCGAACGAGAGGCTTTAGATTTACATTGGGATGCTGTAAGTTCATGCAACGAACTAAGCCTAGGTTCATCCAAGCCCACATCCAAATCCTCTTCCACTACATGAGCTAGGAGCTGGCTATCTACTGTGGCATGCTCCTCCTCCTCATCTAGATGAGGGGGATTGGGTTTGCTAGAAACCAGTTGAGTAACCTTTAATCGGCCATACTCCATATGACTCAAAGCATTAGTCAAAATAGAAATTTCCATCTCATTAGTACCTAGACTAAGACCAACATTATATAGGTTTGAAGCAATTGTAGTAATAGAGAAAATTAAAAAGACTTGGATGACAAGAATATACCTGTGTTGTTGAGGTTATGTGATACGTCTCCAACGTATCTATAATTTTTGATTGCTCCATGCTATATTATCTTCTGTTTTGGACATTATTGGGCTTTATTATCCACTTTTATATTATTTTTGGGACTAACCTATTAACCGGAGGCCCAACCCAGAATTGCTGTTTTTTTTGCCTATTTTAGGGTTTTGAAGAAAAGGAATACCAAACGGAGTCCAAACGGAATGAAACCTTCGGGAATGTGATTTTTGGAACAAACAAGACCCAGGAGACTTGGACCCTACGTCAAGCAACCAACAGGGAGGCCACGAGGTAGGGGGCGCGCCTACCCCCCAGGCGCGCCCTCCACCCTCGTGGGCCCCCTGTTGCTCCACCGACGTACTTCTTCCTCCTATATATACCTACGTACCCCCAAACGATCAGATACGGAGCCAAAACCCTAATTCCACCGCCATAACTTTCTGTATCCACGAGATCCCATCTTGGGGCCTGTTCCGGATCTCCGCCGGAGGGGGCATCGATCATGGAGGGCTTCTACATCAACACCATAGCCTCTCCGATGAAGTGTGAGTAGTTTACCTCACACCTTCGGGTCCATAGTTATTAGCTAGATGGCTTATTCTCTCTTTTTGGATCTCAATACAAAGTTCTCCCCCTCTCTTGTGGAGATCTATTCGATGTAATCTTCTTTTGCGGTGTGTTTGTTGAGACCGATGAATTATGGGTTTATGATCAAGTTTATCTATGAACAATATTTGAATCTTCTCTGAATTATTTTATGTATGATTGGTTATCTTTGCAAGTCTCTTTGAATTATCAGTTTGGTTTGGCCTACTAGATTGATCTTTCTTGCAATAGGAGAAGTGCTTAGCTTTGGGTTCAATCTTGCGGTGTCCTTTTTCAGTGACAGTAGGAGTCATTGTCGTGCCTGCCGGAATCGAAAAAAGGAATTTTCCTGATGTGGATCCCCACCTCCCGTCACCACAAAAAAGACACATCCGTGACATTTTGGGCCGAACGAATTTTTTTTGTCATGCTTATGACACTTCTATGACGATAATTGTGACAAAACCAGGTATCATCATAGATGTGGTGGGCTCCTACTTCTATGACAAAAAATCATGACAGAAAATGGGCTTTTCGTCATGGGTGGGCCGGAGACGCAGCTGCATGACATTCTTTGGGCCGTCCATGACGGAAAAAAACCGTGGTAGAAGCGAGGGCGAGGAAAATATCGGGGAGTTCCCAGTTACGATGGGTGGTCGGGGGCCGAGCGATGCGCATTTCTCTCGTACACGTACGCGCGTGGGTGCGAGTCATTGGGCTCTGACTGAACCCGAGTGAGGCGTTCGCCTACTGAACCCGAGCGATTGCACTGCAGGCTACGCGTTACTGAACCTGAGCGATCGATCGATGGCTGTTAACTGAACCCAATCGAGCGATTCCTTCGCTACTGCTGCTAACTAAAGCCGATCAATGCTGCCTCTGGATGAATAGTTACCATTGTTGGGGGGGGGGTTGGATGAACAGTTCATGGTGGGGGGTTGGATGAACAGGACCCCGTGGTGTTGCCGCTGGATGAACATGACCCTGATCGATCGAGCCGGTTGGGGGTGGATGAACAGGACCCCGTGGAGGGCTGGATGAACAGGACCCCATGGAGGGCTGGTTGAACAGTAGCCGGTGGATGGGCTGGATGAACAGTAGCCCGTGGAGGGGTGGTTGAACAGGACCCCATGGAGAGGGCTGGTTGAACAGTAGCCGATGGAGGAGCGGTGGAGGCTGGATGAACAGGAGCCCGTGGGTGAACAGTCGCAGGTGGAGGCTAGAGGAGGTTGACGGTGGATGAACAGTAGCCCGTGGAGGCTGGAGGAGGTCGACGGTGGACATGAACAGTATCCCATGGAGCCCCGGTTTGCAGTACGCCACACCCCTCCGATGAACAGGACCCCCATTTCGACCGTAGCGCTCCAACACAAGTCCGTTTCCTTCGTTTTGCAGTACGCCACACCCCTCCTGATCAACAGGACCCCGTTTCGACCATAGGAGGTCCAAGAGAAGTCTGTTTCCTTTGTTTTGCGGTACGCCAGACCCCTCCCGATGAACAGGATCTCATTTCGACCGTGGCCGGTCGAACACAAGGCCGTTTCCTCCGTTCTGCGGTACGCCAGGCCTCGTGTCGATCGGCTATTCCATCCAAGCCGGTTGGCTCCCGATGAACACGACATATTCCGCTGCCTCCCAATAAACACGACGCATTCCGTTGCCTCCCGATGAACACGACGACGCAGCTTCTCCGTTCCGCCCCAACCATGTACACCATACCTGGCCGTACGTATGCGCGAGTAGGCGTTCGAGACCCCGCCCGTATGTATGTACGTGGCCGTATTTACTTTCTTGCACCCTGGCTGCTGTACGTACGTGTACACGATATTAACTGGACTGCGTGACATTCTATGTGCGCGCCTCTACTACGACACGTGCCCTTCCTTACACGACCACGGTTCATCGCTGCAGCCTATAGACAAACTGATCGACCAGTATGTACGTACATGTTCACGACCAGAATGACAACGCTACGTATGCTTCGACCAGGTGGGTCCCGACTGTCAGGCACTTCCTTGCATGCGAAGATGTAGCTAGTGGGTCCCAACAGTCAGGGGGAAACATTTTTTTTCACGGAATACGGTGGCCTGTCCGGTGGGTCCTGATATGTCTCCATCGTATCTTCTTTTCCAAACACTTTTGATCTTGTTTTGGACTCTAACTTGCATGATTTGAATGGAACTAACCCGGACTGACACTGTTTTCAGCAGAATTGCCATGGTGTTATTTTTGTGCAGAAATAGAAGTTCTCGGAATGACCTAAAACTTCACGGAGAATATTTTTGGAATTTATAAAAAATACTGGCGAAAGAATCAACACCAGGGGGCCCACACCCTGTCCACGAGGGTGGAGGGTGTGCCCCCTGTCTTGTGGGCCCCCTGAGGCTCCACCGACGTCAACTCCGACTCTATCTATTCATGTTTGGGGAGAAAAAAAAATCAGAGAGAAGGATTCATCGCGTTTTACGATATGGAGCCGCCGCCAAGCCCTAATCTCTCTCTGGAGGGCTGATCCGGAGTCCGTTTGCTCCGGAGAGGGGAATCCGTCGCCATCGTCATCATCAACCTTCCTCCATCACCAATTTCATGATGCTCACCATCGTGCGTGAGTAATTCCATCGTAGGCTTGCTGGACGGTGATGGGTTGGATGAGATTTATCATGTAATCAAGTTAGTTTTGTTAGGGTTTGATCCCTAGTATCTATTATGTTCTGAGATTGATGTTGCTATGACTTTGCTATGCTTAATGCTTGTCACTAGGGCCCGAGTGCCATGATTTCAGATCTGAACCTATTATGTTTTCACGAATATATGTGAGTTCTTGATCCTATTTTGCAAGTCAATGGTCACCTACTATGTGTTATGATCCGGTAACCCCGAAGTGACAATAATCGGGACCACTCTCGGTGATGACTATAGTTTGAGGAGTTCATGTATTCACTAAATGTTAATGCTTTGGTTCGGTACTCTATTAAAAGGAGGCCTTAATATCCCTTAGTTTCCAATAGGACCCCGCTGCCACAGGAGGGTAGGACAAAAGATGTCATGCAAGTTCTTTTCCATAAGCATGTATGACTATATTTGGAATACATGCCTACATTACATTGATGAACTGGAGTTACTTTTGTGTCCCTATGTTATAACTGTTGCATGAGGAATCACATCCGACATAATTATTTATCATTGTTCCAATGCCTACGAGCTTTTCAAATATTGATCTTTTCTTAGTTACTTTTCCGTTGCCACTGTTACAATCACTACAAAAACTACTATTATTACTTTTGCCACTGTTACCTCTACTTCCATATTACTTTGCTACTAAATACTTTGCTGCAAATATTAAGTCTTTCACGTGCGGTTGAATTGACAACTGAACTGTTAATACTTGAGAATATTCTTTGGCTCCCCTTGTGTCGAATCAATAAATTTGGGTTGAATACTCTACCCTCAAAAACTGTTGGGATCCCCTATACTTGTGGGTTATCAGGTCTCTGCTGTCAGGTGGAGGAATAATTATTTTGCGCGCAATAAGGAGGCACTTCCTTGCTACTGTCATGGACCCAACTGTCAGCCTCTCCACGTACAATACTCTTCTGATGGAAGTCGTTCCTTGACCACGTTGACCACGTGATACGTCTCCGACATATCTACTTTTCCAAACACTTTTGCCCTTGTTTTGGACTCTAACTTGCATGATTTGAATGGAACTAACCCAGACTGACGCTGTTTTCAGCAGAATTGCCATGGTGTTATTTTTGTGCAGAAATGAAAGTTCTCGGAATGACCTGAAAATTCACGGAGACACATTTTGGAATTAATAAAAAATACTGGCGAAAGAATCAGCATCAGGGGGCCCACACCCTGTTCACGAGGGTGCAGGGCGCCCCCCCTAGGGCGCGCCCCCTACCTCGTGGGCCCCCTGAGACTCCACCGACGTCAACTCCAACTCTACATATTCACGTTCGGGGAGAAAAAAACCAGAGAGAAGGATTCATCACGTTTTACGATACGGAGCCGCCGCCAAGCCCTAATCTTCATTGGGAGGGCTGATCTGGAATCCGTTCGGGACTCCGGAGAAGGGAACCCATCGCAATCGTCATCATCAACCTTCCTCCATCACCAATTTCATGATGCTCTTCGCCGTGCGTGAGTAATCCCATCGCAGGCTTGCTGGACGGTGATGGGTTGGATGATATTTACCATGTAATCGAGTTAGTTTTGTTAGGGTTTAATCCCTAGTATCCACTATGTTCTAAGATTGATGTTGCTATGACTTTGCTATGCTTAGTGCTTGTCACTAGGGCCCGAGTGCCATGATTTCAGATCTGAACCTATTATGTTTTCATGAATATATGTGAGTTCTTGATCCTATCTGGCAAGTCAATAGTCACCTACTATGTGTTATGATCCAGTAACCCCGAAGTGACAATAATCGGGACCACTCCCGGTGATGACCGTAGTTTGAGCAGTTCTTGTATTCACTAAGTGTTAATGCTTTGGTCCGGTACTCTATTAAAAGGAGGCCTTAATATCCCTTAGTTTCCAATAGGACACCGCTGCCACGGGACGGTAGGACAAAAGATGTCTGGTACCTCTTGAGCATGTGTTGGTTTTCCCTTGAAGAGGAAAGGGTGATGCAGCAAAGTAGCGTAAGTATTTCCCTCAGTTTTTGAGAACCAAGGTGTCAATCCAGTAGGAGGTAACACGCAAGTCCCTAGTACCTGCACAAACAAACAAGAACCTCGCAACCAACGTGATAAAGGGGTTGTCAATCCCTTCACGGTCACTTACGAAAGTGAGATCTGATAAAGATAATAAGATAAATGTTTTTGGTATTTTTATTGTATAGATTGCAAAATAAACAATGATAGAAATAGCAAGTAGATAAGAAAATAATGTGATGGAAAATAGACCCGGGTGCCATAGGTTTCACCAGTGGCTTCTCTCAAGATAGCAAATTCTATGGTGGGTGAACAAATTACTGTTGAGCAATTGATAGAAAAGCGCATAGTTATGAGAATATCTAGGCATGATCATGTATATAGGCATCACGTCCGTGACAAGTAGACCGAAACGATTCTGCATCTACTACTATTACTCCACACATCGACCGCTATCCAGCACGCATCTAGAGTATTAAGTTCATAAGAATAGAGTAACTCGTTAGGCAAGATGACATGATGTAGAGGGATAAACTCAAGAAATATGATATAAACCCCATATTTTTATCCTCGATGGCAACAATACAATACGTGCCTTGCTGCCTCTGCTGTCACTTGGAAAGGACACCGCAAGATTGAACCCAAAGCTAAGCACTTCTCCCATTGCAAGAAAGATCAGTCTAGTAGGCCAAACCAAACTGATAATTCGAAGAGACTTGCAAAGATATTAAATCATGCATAAAAGAATTCAGAGAAGAATCAAATATTGTTAATAGATAATCTTGATCATAAACCAACAATTCATCGGATCTCGACAAACACACCGCAAAAAGAATTACATCAAATAGATCTCCAAGAGAATCGAGGAGAAATTTGTATTGAGATCCAAAGAGAGAGAAAAAGCCATCTAGCTAATAACTATGGACCCGAAGGTGTATGGTAAACTACTCACACATCATCGGAGAGGCTATGGTGTTGATGTAGAAGCCCTCCGTGATCGATTCCCCCTCCGGCAGAGCTCCGGAAAAGGCCCCAAGATGGGATCTCACGGTACAGAAGGTTGCGGCGGTGGAAATAGGGTTTCGTGGTGCTCCTGGATGTTTTAGGGTATATGGGTATATATAGGAGGAAGATGTAGGTCGGTGGAGCTGCGAGGGGCCCACGAGGGTGGGGGGTGCTCCCACCCCCTGGGGCGCGCCCTCCTGTCTCGTGGCCTCCTCGCTTCTTTCTTGACGTCCACTCCAAGTCTCCTGGATCACGTTTGTTCCAAAAATAACTCTCCCAAAGGTTTCATTCCGTTTGGATTCCGTTTGATATTCCTTTTCTGTAAAACACTGAAATAGGCAAAAAAACAACAATTTGCGCTGGGCCTTTGGTTAGTATGTTAGTCCCAAAAATAATATAAAAGGTATATTAAAGCTCATTAAACATCCAAAACAGATAATATAATAGCATGGAACAATAAAAAATTATAGATACGTTGGAGACATATCAATGTCATGCAATTTCTTTTCCATTAGCACGTATGACTATATTCGGAATACATATGCCTACATTACATTGATGAACTGGAGCTAGTTCTGTGTCACCCTATGTTATAACTGTTGCATGAGGAATCACATCCGACATAATTATCCAGCATTGATCCATTGCCTACAAGCTTTTCACATATTGATCTTTGCTTAGTTACTTTTCCGTTGCCACTGCTACAATTTCTACAAAAACTGCTACTGTTACTTTTGCCACCGTTACCGTTACTTCCATACTACTTTGCTACTAAATACTTTCTTGCAGATATTAAGTCTTTCAGGTGTGGTTGAATTGACAACTCAACTGCTAATACTTGAGAATATTCTTTGGCTCCCCTTGTGTCGAATCAATAAATTTGGGTTGAATACTCTATCCTCGAAAACTGTTGTGATCCCCTATACTTGTGGGTTATCAGGACTATTTTCTGGCGTCGTTGCCGGGGACCATAGCTCTATTCTTTGAGTCACTTGGGATTTATATCTGTTGATCACTATGAGGAACTTGAAAGATGAAAGAACCAAGATTTCCCCCTCAACTACGAGGGGAGGTAAGGAACTGCCATCTAGCTCTGCACTTGATTCTCCTTCTGTTTTGAGTAAACTTGCAACACCTATGCTATTGATTCTGATATGTCGCATGTTATTGATGATGCCACTTCTACTATGCATGATGCTTATGATGAAACTACTTCTATGCTTGATAATACTTTGCCATTAGGTGAATTTCTTGACGAACAACTTGCTAGGGTTAGAGAGAATGAAATTATTGAAATAGCTAATATTGATGAAAGTGATGATGTAGATTCTCCCCCTAGATATGAATTGCCTGATGTGTCTGAGGGTTGTGTTATGGATGAAGAAACTGCTAGAGACCTTTTTGCTTGCAAAGATAGATATGATCTTAAGAAACTATTAGCTAAGCTGAAAGAAAAGTCTTTGAATGCTATAATGAAATATGAGCATGCTTTTGCTACTTCACCTATCTGTATTTCTGATAAGAATTATAATTTCTCTGTCGATCCTGAGTTAATTACTTTGGTTGAATCTGGTCCTTTTTATGGCTATGAATCTGAAACTGTTGTGGCACATCTTACTAAATTGAATGATATAGCCACCCTATTCACTCATGAGGAAAAAATTCGTTACTACTGTATCCTTAAGTTGTTTCCGTTCTCATTAAAGGGTGATGCTAAAACATGGTTTAATTCTCTTGCTCCTGGTTGTGTGCGTAGTCCCCAGGATATGATTTATTACTTCTATGCTAAATATTTCCCCGCTCATAAGAAACAAGCTTCCTTAAGGGAAATATATAATTTTGTGCAAATTGAAGAAGAGAGTCTCCCACAAGATTGGAGGAGGCTTCTCCGACTACTTAATGATTTGCCTGATCATCCTCTCAAGTAAAATAAAATACTTGATATCTTTTATAATGGACTAACCGATGCTTCCAGAGACTACCTGGATAGTTGTGCTGGTTGTGTTTTCAGGGAAAGAACTATTGAGCAAGCTGAATTGCTATTGAATAATATATTGAGTAATGATAATGATTGGACACTTCCTGAACCAACTCCCAAGACAACTCCGAAGAAAAGGGGTATTCTATTTCTCAGTCCAAGAGGAGGACGGAGGCAGCTCGCCTCAAAGCTGCAGATCTTCACGCAGTAGCTGTTGCATCTAAGTACAACCCCAGCTACGACTTTGGATATCCGCCAGGCCAGCAGTGGCCATAGACCAACTTAGGCCAAAAGCCTAAGCTTGGGGGAGTACATATTTCTCACCGATATTACATTCATGTTCACACACTCATTCTAGTTGTCGGTGCTCATACTTTTTCATTGTACTATCCATGCTAGTTTATTTTCTTTTCTAAGCCTTCTTCTTGTGTGTTTGAAAAACCTTAAAAAATCAAAAAAAATTTATAGCTTTTAGCTAGTTTACTTTCCGTGCCTGTAGTAGTAATTAAAAGAAAATCCAAAAAGATTTCTCGCTCTTCTTTTTCTTGTTGGGAGCTTTCCCGTGTAAATATTTTTATTTATTTTCTTATTCTTTGGGGGTTGAGAGGAGAAGACCATGATGAAAATGTTGAGTGGCTCTCATATGCATTATTGTGGATTTAACCAAGAGCCCATATTACCTTGTCTTCTCCCTTGTATTAAATGCTTGCAGATTCCAGCTTAGTCCAATGCACGTGCACTATTATTATTATCCACACCATTCGGTCGTGTGAGTGAAAGGTAATAATGACGATATATGATGGACTGATTAAGATGAGAGAAGCTGGTATGAACACGACCTATCTTGTTTTTTGTAAATATGATTAGTTCATCCTTCCTGGGTCAGCCTATTATGAATGAAACATGTTTGCAATGACAATTAGAGATTATAGTTGCACATATCATGCTTAATTAGCTAGGAGTTTATAATGTTTTACCTTGCATGCCAACATGCTATTAAAATGGTTGTGATGTGGTATGATAGGGTGGTATCCTCCTTCGAACGATTCGAGTGGCTTGACTTGGCACATGTTCACACATGTAGTTGAAACAAAATCAACATAGCCTCCACGATATTTATGTTCATGGTGATTTATATCCTACTCATGCTTGCACTCATTATTGATTAATCTTAATGCATGTTCATGACTGTTGTCGCTCTCTAGTTGGTTGCTTCCCAGTCTCTTTCTAGCCTTCACTTGTACTAAGCGGGAATACTACTTGTGCATCCACTTCCATAAACCCCAAAGTTATTCCACATGAGTCCACCATACCTTCCTATAAGCGCTATCTACCTGCCGTTCCAAGTAAATTTGTATGTGCCAAACTCTAAACCTTCAAATGAAATTCTTTTTTGTATGCTCGAGTAGCTCATGTATCAACTAGGGCTGTCTATATCTTCCATGATAGGTGGGTTATTCTCACAATGAGTGGACTCCGCTCATCACTCACGAGAAAATGGCTGGTAACCGGGATGCCCAGTCCCATGCTCAAATCAAAATAATTGCAAACAAAACTCCCCCAGGATTGTTGTTGGTTGGAGGCACCCGTTGTTTCGGACAAGCCATGGATTGATGTTTGTTGGTGGTGGGGGAGTATAAACTTTACCATTCTGTTTGGGAACCACCTATAATGTGTGTAGCATGGAAGATATCGAGATCTCTTGGTTGTTATGTTGACAATGAAAGTATACCACTCAAAATATTATTTATCTCTGTTTCAAAACTCGAGCTCTGGCACCTCTGCAAATTCCTGCTTCCCTCTGCGAAGGGCCTATCTACTTACTTTTATGTTGAGTCATCATCCTCTTATTAAGAAGCACCAATTGGAGAGCACCACTGTCATTCGCATGCATTGCTATTAATTTACATTGAGTATGACTGGATCTCTTTTACCATGAATTACAATGTCTAGTCAGTCCTTGATCTTTAGGGGTGCTCTGCATTTATATTTTGCGGTCTCAGAAAGGGCTAGCGAGATACCATCTTGTTATATCATGTTATGATTGTTTTGAGAAAGTGTTGTCATCCAAGATTCATTATTATTGCTCGCTAGTTGATTATGCCATTGATATGAGTAAACATGAGACCTAAATGTTATTGTGAATATGGTTAGTTCATAATCTTTGCTGAAAACTAGAATGCTGGCTTTACATATTTGCAACAACAAGATCAAACATAGTTTGTAAAAGTTTTTCTTTATCACTTTCAGTTTGTCAACTGAATTGCTTGAGGACAAGCAAAGGTTTAAGGTTGGGGGAGTTGATACGTCTCCAACGTATCTACTTTTACAAATACTTTTGCCCTTGTTTTGGACTCTAACTTGCATGATTTGAATGGAACTAACCCGAACTGACGCTCTTTTCAGCAGAATTGCCATGGTGTTATTTTTGTGCAGAAATAAAAGTTCTCGGAATGACCTGAAAATTCACGGAGACACGTTTTGGAATTAATAAAAAATACTGGCAAAAGAATCAGCATGAGGGGGCCCACACCCTGTCCACGAGGGTGCAGGGCATGCCCCCCTCCTCGTGGGCCCCCTGAGACTCCACCGACGTCAACTCCAACTCTATATATTCACGTTCGGGGAGAAAAAAAATTAGAGATAAGGATTCATCGCGTTTTACCATACGGAGCCGCCGCCAAGCCCTAATCTTCATCGGGAGGGCTGATCTGGAGTCCGTTCGGGGCTTCGGAGAGGGGAATCCATCGCCATCATCATCATCAACCTTCCTCCATCACCAATTTCATGATGCTCTCCGCCGTGCATGAGTAATCCCATCGTAGGCTTGCTGGATGGTGATGGGTTGCCTGAGATTTACCATGCAATCGAGTTAGTTTTGTTAGGGTTTGATCCCTAGTATCCACTATGTTCTAAGATTGATGTTGCTATGACTTTGCTATGCTTAATGCTTGTCACTAGGGCCCGAGTGCCATGATTTCAGATCTGAAACTATTATGTTTTCATGAATATATGTGAGTTCTTGATCCTATCTTGCAAGTCAATAGTCACCTACTATGTATTATGATCCGGTAACCCTGAATTGACAATAATCGGGACCACTCCCGGTGATGACCGTAGTTTGAGGAGTTCATGTATTCACTAAGTGTTAATGCTTTGGTCCAGTACTCTATTAAAAGGAGGCCTTAATATCCCTTAGTTTCCAATAGGACCCCATTGCCACGGGAGGGTAGGACAAAAGATGTCATGCAAGTTCTTTTCCATAAGCACGTATGACTATATTCGAAATACATGCCTACATTACATTGATGAACTGGAGCTAGTTCTGTGTCACCCTATGTTATAACTGTTGCATGAGGAATCGCATCCAACATATTTATCCATCATTGATCCATTGCTTATGAGCTTTTCACATATTGATCTCTGCTTAGTTACTTTTACGTTGCCACTGTTACAATTGCTACAAAAACTGCTACTGTTACTTTTGCCACTGTTACTGTTACTTCCATACTACTTTGTTACTAAATACTTTGCTGCAGGTATTAAGTCTTTTAGGTGTGGTTGAATTGACAACTCAACTGCTAATACTTGAGAATATTCTTTGGCTCCCCTTGTGTCGAATCAATAAATTTGGGTTGAATACTCTACCCTCAAAAACTGTTGCGATCCCTTGAACTTGTGGGTTATCACCATGCTGCGCTGAGAGCACCAGGGCGGTAGACGAGGGTGAGGCCTAGGAAGGGGAAGACGTGGAGCCGGGGAAGACGCGACAGTGGATGCCCACGTGGAGAGGAGTACGAGGGTTCACTGGCTCGGATGCGGTGTGAGGCTGCCGTCGGCGCAGACTAACAGGGGGTGTGGGTGAGTAGAGGGGTGGCCTGTCCAGCGATGGGAGTAGTAGGGGGCGGTGAGGCCTCCGTGGCATCACAGCCGGCCACGGGAGGCAGGAGCACGCGACACGACCGACGCTGGTTTGTGCGGCTGGAGCAAGAAGACCAGAGGTTGAAGAAGCACTACGGCCATTGGATGGACATCGTACGGTCACTGGAGCTAGAATCGTTCATATTGACTAAGTTGACAAAGCCCTCTATCCCCGTCAACTTAGTAGGCCCGCAAGTCAGCGTCCCACTATGGTGGGTCCCAGCTAGCAAGGGGTATTTATTTTTTGTGCGTAATAAGGAGGCACTTCCTTGCATGCAAAGATATAGCTAGTGGGCCTGACCTGTCAGCAGGGGAACGCCTTTTTTGCGAAATACAGAGGCCCTTCTGGTGGGTCCTAGCTGTTAGGTGGAGGAATCATTATTTTTCATGTAATAAGGATTCATTTCCTTGTGTGCGGCCGTGGACCCAGCTGTCAGCCTCTCCACGTACAGGCCACTTCCAATGGATGTCATTCGTTGACCACGTTGACCACGCCGCCCCGAGCGCATCCAAGGTGGTGGACGACGGCAAGGCCCCGGACAGCATCAAGCCGGAGATGGGAAGACGCGGGAGTGGAGTCGTAGACAGAGAGGTGTATGAGGGTTAACTGGTTTTGGTGCAGTGTGGTTCGGTAGTCGGTGGAGAAGAACAGGAGGTGTGGAGGGATGGCCTAGCCGGCGGTGGGGTAGCGCTTCACAGCGAAGCGTGCTAAGCAGAGCTGCTAACAGCAGGAGGCGGGACCAGGTGGTCCTAGCGGTGCTGGAGGAAGAAGACGAGAGATTGAAGATGTATGCCGGTCGTTGGATGTAAATCCAACGGCTAACGATGTCAGAATCATTTGTTGACTAAGTTGACAACGACTTGCGTTGGCTTCGACCTATTGGCCCACATTTCAGCCTCCAAAAATGTGGCACATATTCAACCCATTTTTTTTAGAATTTACAGTCAATCTGATCTTTTTTTATAGAATTACAGTCCATTTGCTGGACTGGGTGAACAAATAATGTAGCGTCCATGCGGCCTATTTATTTTTTTCCTAAAAAATTACAGACCATTTGCACTTTCTCGAAATACATGATTTTGCTGGGCTGATTCTAATTATAATGTTGGGTTGGCAGCAGCAATGTTATCAAAAAATAAACAGGGGCTGAGCATTTTGTTATAAATATATTTAATTAATAAGTGATTTATTATTACATTGGTCCTTAAATCTTACCAAGCTTTTGTACACAATCACCAGGATTTTCGTTGCCAAAAAATCCAGGATTTTATTGTTAAGAAATTATTTTTACAAGTTAATAAGATGTGGGATATTGTTTTCTTACATATGTAAGTATTTGTTAAATATATGATGACAATAACAATAATATATAATAACATATAAAATAATTTAAATGTATATAATATAGTTAGAAGGAAAACATAAGTTGGACCAGGCGTTCCTATTCTTATATTGAAAAATAGAAAAGACCTCTGCGTTTTCTTCGAAAAATACATAAATTGGGCTGCTGATGTTTCAGGAAAAATAAAACCTCGGATGGGAGGTCCATAGGCCGGTCGATACATGACGGCCCTCAAGAAAATACGAAGCGGTATGTCGTGGGCTAGGCATGTTAAAAAAGAAAGCCTAGACGGGGCAGCCCACAACCCAGCTGATACTTGCTGCCCCAGTGATAATAAATGATACCTGCTGCTACGTCTTGAGCTTGCGTTGGTTTTCCCCGAAGAGGAAGGGATGATGCAGCAGAGTAGCGTAAGTATTTCCCTCAGTTTTTGAGAACCAAGGTATGAATCCAGTAGGAGGCCACGCTCAAGTCCCTCGTACCTACACAAAATGATAGCTACTCGCAACCAACACGATTAGGGGTTGTCAATCCCTTCACGGTCACTTACGAGAGTGAGATCTGATACATATAATATTTTTGGTATTTTTGGTATTTTTGGTATAAATATGCAAATAAAAAGTAAAAGCAAAGTAAAAAGCAAAGCAAGATTAAATTGACGGAGATTGATATGATGAGAATAGACCCCGGGGGCCATAGGTTTCACTAGTGGCTTCTCTCAAGAGCATAAGTATTCTATGGTGGGTGAACAAATTACTGTTGAGCAATTGACAGAATTGAGCATAGTTATGAGAATATCTAGGCATGATCATGTATATAGGCATCACGTCCGTGACAAGTAGATCGAAACGATTCTGCATCTACTACTATTACTCCACTCGTCGACCGCTATCCAGCATGCATCTAGAGTATTAAGTTAAAAACAGAGTAACGCCTTAAGCAAGATGACATGATGTAGAGAGATAAATTCATGCAATATGAAATAAACCCCATCTTGTTGCCCCTTCTGTCACTGGGTAAGGACACCGCAAGATCGAACCCAAAGCTAAGCACTTCTCCCATGGGAAGAACTACCAATCTAGTTGGCCAAACCAAACGGATAATTCAAAGAGACTTACAAAGATAACCAATCATACATAAAATAATTTAGAGAAGATTCATATATTATTCATAGATAAACTTGATCATAAACCCACAATTCATCGGTCTCAACAAACACACCGCAAAAAGAAGATTACATCGAATAGATCTCCACAAGAGAGGGGGAGAACTTTGTATTGAGATCCAAAAAGAGAGAAGAAGCCATCTAGCTACTAACTATGGACCCGAAGGTCTGAGGTAAACTACTCACACTTCATCGGAGAGGCTATGATGATGTAGAAGCCCTCCGCGATGACGGCCCTCGTCCGGCGGAGCTCCGGAACATGCCCCAAGATGGGATCTTGTGGATACAGAAAGTTACGGTGGTGGAATTAGGTTTTTGGCTCCTGTTCTGATCGTTTGGGGCTACGTGTGTATATATAGGAGGAAGAAGTACGCCGGAGGAGCACCGAGGGGCCCACGAGGCAGGGGGGCGTGCCCTAGGGGGGGCGCCCACCCTCGTGACCGCCTCTTTTGTTCCTTGGAGCAGGGTCCAAGTCTCCTGGATCACGTTTGGTGAGAAAATCACGTTCCCGAAGGTTTTATTCCGTTTGGACTCCGTTTGATATTCTGTTTCTTTGAAACACTGAAATAGGCAAAAAACAGCAATTCTGGGCTGGGCCTCCGGTTAATAGGTTAGTCCCAAAAATAATATAAAAGTGGAAAATAAATCCCAATATAGTCCAAAACAGTAGATAATATAGCATGGAGAAATCAAAAATTATAGATACGTTGGAGACGTATCAGGCATCCCCAAGCTTAATTCCTGCTCGTCCTCGAGTAGGTAAATGATAAAAAGAGAATTTTTGATGCGGAGTGCTACTTGGCATAATTTCAATGCAAATCTTCTTAATTGTGGTATGAATATTCAGATTAGAAAGATTCAAGACAAAAGTTTATATTGATATAAAAAATAATAATACTTCAAGCATAATAACAAAGCAATTATGTCTTCTCAAAATAACATGGCCAAAGAAAGTTATCCCTACAAAATCATATAGTCTGGCTATGCTCTATCTTCACCACACAAAGTATTTAAATCATGCACAACCCCGATGACAAGCCAAGCAATTGTTTCATACTCTAACTTTTTCAATCTTCACGCAATACATGAGCGTGAGCCATGGATATAGCACTATAGGTGGAATAGAATGGTGGTTGTGGAGAAGACAAAAAGGAGAAGATAGTCTCACATCAACTAGGCGTATCAACGGGCTATGGAAATGCCCATCAATAGATATCAATGTGAGTGAGTAGGGATTGCCATGCAACGGATGCACTAGAGCTATAAGTATATGAAAGCTCAAAAAGAAACTAAGTGGGTGTGCATCCAACTTGCTTGCTCATGAAGACCTAGGGAAATTTGAGGAAGCCCATCATTGGAATATACAAGCCAAGTTCTATAATGAAAAATTCCCACTAGTATATGAAAGTGATAACATGAGAGACTCTGTACTATGAAGATCATGGTGCTACTTTGAAGCACAAGTGTGGTAAAAGGATAGTAACATTGTCCCTTCTCTCTTTTTCTCTCATTTTTTATTTATATTTTTTTGTTTGGGCCTTTTCTCCTTTTTTATGGCCTCTTTTTATTTGGGCTTCTTTGGCCTCTTTTTTTTTGTCCGGAGTCTCATCCCGACTTATGGGGGAATCATAGTCTCCATCATTCTTTCCTCACTGGGACAATGCTATAATAATGATGATCATCACACTTTTATTTTTCTTACAACTCAATACTTAGAACAAAATATGACTCTATATGAATGCCTCCGGCGGTGTACCGGCATATGCAATATGACAATGATGGAGTGTGTCATGATAAACGGAACGGTGGAAAGTTTCAAGGCAATATATCTCAGAATGGCTATGGAAATGCCATAATAGGTAGGTATGGTGGCTGTTTTGAGGAAGGTATATGGTAGGTGTATGATACCGGCGAAAGGTGCGCGGTACTAGAGAGGCTAGCAATGATGGAAGGGTGAGAGTGCGTATAATCCATGGACTCAACATTAGTCATAAAGAACTCATATACTTATTGCAAAAATCTAGAAGTTATCAAAGCAAAGTATTATGCGCATGCTCCTAGGGGGATAGATTGGTAGGAAAAGACCATCGCTCGTCCCCGACCGCCACTCATAAGGAAGACAATCAATAAATAAATCATGCTCCGACTTCATCACATAACGGTTCACCATACGTGCATGCTACGGGAATCACAAACTTTAACACAAGTGTTCTTTAAATTCACAACTACTCAACTAGCATGACTTTAATATTATCACCTCCATATCTCAAAACAATTATCATGCTTCAATCTTTTCTTAGTATTCAACACACTCAAAAGAAAGTTTCACAAATCTTGAATACCAAGCATATTATTATTAAGCAAATTACCATGCTATTAAGACACTCTCAAAATAATTTAAGTGAAGCATGAGAGATAAATAGTTTCTTTAAAACAAATCCACCACCGTGCTCTAAAATATCTAAGTGAAGCACATAGAGCAAAATTATAACGCTCAAAAGATATAAGTGAAGCACATAGAGCAAAACTACTTAGCTCAAAAGATATAAGTGAAGCACATAGAGTATTCTATAAAATTTTAATTCATGTATGGCTCTCTCAAAAGGTGTGTACAGCAAGGATGATTGTGGCATACTAAGACATAAAGACACAAATAATACAAGACGCTCCAAGCAAAACACATATCATGTTGGTGAATAAAAATATAGCTCCAAGTAAATTACCGATGGAAGTGGACGAAAGAGGGGATGCCTTCCGGGGCATCCCCAAGCTTTGACTTTTTGGTGTCATTGGATTATCTTGGGGGTTCCATGGGCATCCCCAAGCTTAGGCTCTTTCCACTCCTTGTTCCATGATCCATCAAAAGAATTCACCCAAAACATGAAAACTTCACAACACAAAACTCAAAATAGAAAACTCGTGAGCTCCGTTAGCGAAAGAAAACAAAAGACCACTTCAAGGTGCTGTAATGAAAACATTCTTTATTTATATTGGTGTTAAACCTACTGTATTCCAACTTCTCTATGGATTATAAACTATTTTACTAGCCATAGATTCATAAAAATAAGCAAACAACACACGAAAAACAGAACAATCTGTAGTAATCTGTAGCTAGCGCAAGATCTGGAACCCCAAAAATTCTAAAATAAATTGCTGGACGTGAGGAATTTATCTATTAATCATCTTCAAAAATAATTAACTAAATAGCACTCTTCAAATAAAAATGACAGCAGTTCTCGTGAGCGCTAAAGTTTCTGTTTTTTACAGCAAGTTCAACAAGACTTTCCCCAAGTCTTCCCAACGGTTCTACTTGGCACAAACACTAATTAAACACAAAAAACACACCGAAACAGGGGCTAAATAATTTATTTATTAAATAACAGCAAGGATAAACATTGGGTTGTCTCCCAACAAGCGCTTTTCTTTAAAGCCTTATAGCTAGGCATAATATTTCAATGATGCTCACATGAAGGACAAGAATTGAAGCACAAAGGGAGCATCATAAAACACGTGACAAACACATCTAAGTCTAACATAATTCCTATTCATAGGCATCTTATAGGCAAACAAATTATCAAGGTAAGAAAAAACTAGCATATGCAAGGAAGCGGAAAGAAACAATAGCAATCTCAACATAATGAGAGGTAATTTAGTAACATGAAAATTTCTACCACCATATTTTCCTCTCTCGTAATAATTACATGTAGGATCATAAGAAAATTCAACAAAATAGCTATCACATAGAATACTTTCAACATGATCCACATGCATGTAATGTTTACACTCTTCCAAAATAGTGGGATTAGCATTAACTAAAGTCATGACCTTTCCAAACGCACTTTTATCAAAAACTTCATAAGATTGAACATTCTCCAAATATGTGGGATCTAAAGTTGATATTCTTCCAAACCCACTTTCAATATTATTGCAAACATTATAATCAATCTCATATTCATCATGGGGCTTAAATAAAATTTCAAGATCATAAAAAGAATCACCCCAATCATGATCATTGCAACAAGTAGAGGACATAGCAAAACTAGCATCCCCAAGCTTAGGGTTTTGCATATTATTAGCACAATTTATATTAATAGAATTTATACTATCATCATTGCAATCATGCTTTTTATTCAAATATCTATCGTGAATCACTTCATGAAGTACTTCATCACACTTTTCAGATTCACGAATTTCAAGAAAAACCTCATAAAGATAATCTAGTGCACAAAACTCACTAGCAATTGGTTCAACATAACTGGATCTCTTAAAAAGATTAGCAAGCGGATGAGTATCCATAGATCTTAGGTTCTCTGTTTAGTAATAAATAAATGACTATTCCAACCATACGAGCAAACAAAAAGCAAGCGGGCAAAAAGAGGCAAATAGAGAAAGAGAGGGAGGAAAGAGAGAGAGAGGGCGAATAAAATGGCAAGGGTGAAGTGGGGGAGAGGAAAACGAGAGGCAAATGGCAAATAATGTAATGCGGGAGATAGGGATTGTGATAGGTACTTGGTATGTTGACTTTTTGCGTAGACTCCCCGGCAACGGCGCCAGAAATCCTTCTTGCTACGTCTTGAGCTTGCGTTGGTTTTCCCCGAAGAGGAAGGGATGATGCAGCAGAGTAGCGTAAGTATTTCCCTCAGTTTTTGAGAACCAAGGTATCAATCCAGTAGGAGGCCACGCTCAAGTCCCTCGTACCTGCACAAAACGATAGCTACTCGCAACCAACGCGATTATAGGTTGTCAATCCCTTCACGGTCACTTACGAGAGTGAGATCTGATAGATATAATATTTTTGGTATAAAGATGCAAAGTAAAAAGTAAAAGTAAAGTAAAAAGCAAAGCAAGATTAAAGTGACGGAGATTGATATGATGAGAATAGACCCCGGGGGCCATAGGTTTCACTAGTGGCTTCTCTCAAGAGCATAAGTATTCTACGGTGGGTGAACAAATTACTGTTGAGCAATTGACAGAATTGAGCATAGTTATGAGAATATCTAGGCATGATCATGTATATAGGTGTAAGTGCATCTAGTGCCACCCCTAGTGGTTTTGGAGTATTGACGACAAACCTAGTTGAGGGACTAATGTGTTTGTGAGAATTGCAGGAAAACACAGGTAGAAGTCCCTCATTGATTCGGTTTTACTACCAGAGATGACCCCTAAAATTGTATGAAGACATTGAAGACAAAGGTGGTATATGAAGATATTCACATTGAAGACTATGACAAAAGAAGACACGTTATGAAGCCTATGGAGCTCGAAGACTTAGATCTTTCGTAGTTCTTTTTATTTTGTGTTGAGTCATAGGAACCACCGTACTGTTAAGTGGGGTCTAGGAGAACCAGTCAGAATGACTGAAGTGATGCCTAAACCAAAAACCTATGTCTTCGAGTGAAGATAATGAGAGCGAATCTTGTCCGGAGCCGGACAAGTCAGCTTTGCTTGTAGCCCAAGTAAAGTTGCCATGAGAGTTTGAAATCTGACCGTTGAGACACGTGTCAGTTCCTTAGTGACCCAGGGTCATTTCGAACAAATCAGGTCGGGTTGCCAAGTGGCTATAAATAGCCCACCCCCACAACCATAAATGGTTGGCTGCTCAGATTTCAGTGCACGGCCTTTTGTTGTTTGAGAGCAACCCACCTCGAAGCCTTTGAGAGAAAATTCCTAGCGAGGAGAAAAGCCCTAACCACCCAGAGCCAGAGTAAATTGGGCATCACTTAAGTCTTCTTGTCTGTGTGATCTGAAGACTTATTACACTTGAGGACTGTGAATCCTCCAGACGGTTAGGCGTCGCGTCCAGAGCATCCAAGAGACATTGTGGATGCCAGTGAACGAAGTCTGTGAAGGTTTGGGAGTCTACCTTGAAGACTTACCAGAGTGATTGGGCGAGGACTAAGTGACCTTAGCTCAAGGAGAATATGGTGAGGACTTGGTGTCCTGAATTGTGTGTTCAGGACTGGGTGTCCGGGACTGTGTGTCCTAAGGTTTAAATACCTAGCCGCTCCAACCAGACGTACAGTTGTCACAGCAACTGGAACTGGTCCAACATATCATTGTCTTCAACAAGTCACTGGTTTCATCTTCACTTCCTTTTCTTACTGTTACTCATTGTGAAGCCATTGCATGCTTGCTTTATCATTTGTCTTCACAACGTGAATGCATGATCTGTTTGGCTTCATAACTTCTTCCTACCTGATCCTTATTACACTGAAGCTGTTTGTCATTGTGCTTTCACTCTATTGAATACATGACCATGGCTGGCCTAGTGTAATCTAACTTCCGCTGCATAGTAATAGGCATAATCTTCACTGTTTGTCTTCATAACTCCCACGTTTTGAAGACTTTCATAAAAGTCATCTAGTGCCACCCCCTCTAGTCGAGTATTGACGACAAACACTAGTTTGAGGCATCACGTGTCACAAGTAGATCGAAAACACGATCCCTCATTGATCTACTACTATTACTACCATGACCCCTAAAATTGTATGAAGACATTGAAGACAAAGGTGGTATATGAAGATATTCACATTGAAGACTATGACAAAACAAGAAACGTTATGAAGCCTATGGAGCTCGAAGACTTAGATCTTTCGTAGTTCTTTTTTATTTTGTGTTGAGTCATAGGAACCACCGTACTGTTAGTGGGGTCCAGGAGAACCAGTCAGAATGACTGAAGTGATGCCTAAATCAAACCTATGTCTTCGAGTGAAGACAATGAGAGCGAATCTTGTCCAGAGCCGGAACAAAGTCCAGCTTTGCTTGTAGGCCCAAGTAAAGTGCCATGAGAGTTTCAAATCTGACCGTGAGACACGTGTCAGTTCCTTAGTGACCCAGGGTCATTTCGGACAAATCAGGTCGGGTGGCCCTGTGGCTATAAATAGCCCACCCCCTACAACAAATGGTTGGCTGCTCAGATTTTAGTGCACGACTTTTGTTGTTTGAGAGAAACCCACCTCGAAGCCTTTGAGAGAAAATTCCTAGCGAGGAGAAAAGCCCTAACCACCCAGAGCCAGAGTAAATTGGGCATCACTTAAGTCTTCTTGTCTGTGTGATCTGAAGACTTATTACACTTGAGGACTGTGAATCCTCCAGACGGTTAGGCGTCGCGTTCAGAGCATCCAAGAGACATTGTGGATTGCCAGTGAACGAAGTCTGTGAAGGTTTGGGAGTCTACCTTGAAGACTTACCAGAGTGATTGGGCGAGGACTAAGTGACCTTAGCTCAAGGAGAATACGGTGAGGACTTGGTGTCCTGAACTGTGTTTTTAGGACTGGGTGTCCGGGACTGTGTGTCCTAAGGTTTAAATACCTAGCCGCTCCAACCAGACGTACAGTTGTCACAGCAACTGGAACTGGTCCAACATATCATTGTCTTCAACAATTCACTGGTTTCATCTTCACTTCCTTTTCTTACTGTTACTCATTGCGAAGCCATTGCATGCTTGCTTTATCATTTGTCTTCACAACATGAATGCATGATCTGTTTGGCTTCATAACTTCTTCCTACCTGATCCTTATTACACTGAAGCTGTTTGTCATTGTGCTTTCACTCTATTGAATACATGACCATGGCTGGCCTAGTGTAATCTAACTTCCGCTGCATAGTAATAGGCATAATCTTCACTGTTTGTCTTCATAACTCCCACGTTTTGAAGACTTTCATAAAAATCGTCTATTCACCCCCCTCTAGTCAATATAACGCACTTTCAATTGGTATCAGAGCAAGGTGCTCCCTTGTTCTGTGTGATTCGGTTTAACCACCTGGAGTTTTAGCTATGTCGACTGCAGGGATAATCAAAGTCTCCGCTGCTTTCCCCGTCTTCGATGGAACTGAATATCCCTACTGGAAGAATAAGATGCGCATGCATCTTGAAGCTATTGACGTCGACCTATGGTATGTCGTCGAGAACGGCGTTCCCAAGGATGGAGAAGGTGTCACTGCTGCTGATGTCAAGAAGTTCACTCAACTGGACTCTACTGCCAAAAATATCATCTGTGGTCATCTGACAAAAGGACAGTATGGCCGTGTGAGTGCCTTGAAGACATCCAAGCTGGTCTGGGACTGGCTCTCCAAGGTCAATGAAGGCGTCTCAACCCAGAGAGATCAAAGAATCAGTGTTCTTAGCAACCTCTTCAACCGCTTCAAGCGAAATGACAATGAGAATGTCCAGCACACATTTGACCGGCTCACTGACATCACAAATGAGCTTCAAGCCCTCGGCGCCACTGAGATCACCAAACATGAAATCGTCAAGACGCTGCTGAGATCACTTGATAGTTTGTTTGACATCCTGGCCCTGATGATTCAAGAACGTCCTGATTTCAAGACACTCGATCCGTCTGACATACTTGAGAGGCTCAACACACATGAGTTTCAGCTTTCTGAGAAAAGAGATATCTACGGTCCAAACTATGGGCGAACTCGTGCCTTGAAGGCAAAAGCTGTTTCCTCATCTGAAGAAGAATCTGACTGCAGTTCTGATGATCCTGAAGACATTGGAAGAGAACTTGCAATGCTAGTGAAGAAGTTCCAAAAATTCACCAAGAAGAAAGGCTTCAGAAAATCTTCACGATCAAGCTCAAGGAATGATGAAGATTCTGCTCATGACTACAAGAAGAAAACATGTCACAAGTGCAAGAAAACTGGACACTTCATCTCTGAGTGTCCACAGTGGGACAATGAGAACAGAAGGAAGAAGAAGAGCAAGGAATATGATTCTGACAACAACAAGAAGAAGAAATACTCAAAGTCTTCTTCCAAGTCTTCCTCAAAGTCTTCATCACACAAGAAGAGCTCATCTGGCAAGGCACGTGCGTTTGTTGGCAAGGAGATGGATTCAGAGGAGGAGTCCGCATCTAAGGAGGCAGAGGTGGAGTCTGAGGAGGAGTCTGATTCTGGCATTGCGAGTCTGGCTACAGCATACGTCGCCAAGTCCATCTTCAACACTGAAGACAATGACTGCATCACCGACACCGACGCAAATGACAAGAACGACTCCACTCCCACCTACTGCTTCATGGCACGCGGTGCCAAGGTAAACACACGCACTACTCGCTATCAAACATCTAGTGACGATGACTCTGACTGTGATTCAAAACCCAGCTACAAAACACTTGCTAAAATTGCAACTGAACAATAGAAAGCTATGGAACATATTCAAAAACTGTTAGATAGAAGCGATGATCTGTTGGGTGCTGAAATGACTCGATCTGAATCCTTAATTGAAGACATAAAAAACCTTCACGTTAAGTATCAGGAACTTGAAGATCGTCTTGATACTCTCTCAACAACTCATGAAAAGCTTTCCTATGATTATCTTCAAAGGAAGCAAGAACTTGAGAAATTGAGAGCGGCTCATGAAGATCTTCAAAAGGAAAACGAGTCACTTCGCGCCGAACAGATCAGTCCCGCTCAGGAAGGATTTGAACCACCATGTCTTAAATGCATTGAGCGTGATAATGCTACTTCTGTTGCTGAATGTTCCACTGCTACTGCCGTTGCAATATCTTCAACTGTTGATGTGGTAACTAACCCCTCCGCTGAGGATACCACTGCTATTGCTGATGAGAATGCTAGGTTGAAGACATTGCTTGAAACAGGGATGTACAAAAGTCTTAAAGGACATCAGACATTATGTGATGTCCTCAAGAAGCAGATTCTGAACCGAAACCCTAGGAAAGAGGGTGTTGGGTTTGTGAGGAAAATAAATGCAGATGGCTCTTACTGGAAAACTGAGCAGTACCCCAAAACCACATGGGTTGCTGCAAAGGAACTTTCAGCAGATCCATCCAATTTATCTGGCTTCACTTGTGCTAACCCCGTTATCATTGATGAATCCTTTGATGCAAACTATAAACTGTTTAAGAATCAGAATGGTGAAGTGTTTGCCAGGTACATTGGTACTAACTGCAGGAATGGACCGCCTATGAAGAAGATCTGGGTTCCGAAAAGGTGTCTGGAAAATCTTCCTGTGAATGTCTTCATGACACCTCACTTGAAGAAGACAAACCTCAGACCAAAGGCTTCATATGGTCCAAAGGCTTCATACAAACAGAGGACTCACCTGAGTCACACTAACGCAAATGTTTTGTAGGGAAACCATACTCAGGCATATGAATATGAGAGCGGTTCTTCGAATCGTCATGTTCATATGACCAAACATTATTCTGCTTATTCCTATGAGTATTATTGTCCACCTGCTAGACTATTTGCTAAGGCTTCAAAGCCAAAATTCTCAGATGATGCACTTAGACTTATTGCTTCTAAGCCACCCTTGAAGATGTGGGTGGTTAAAAAAGCTTAACTCTCTTTTGCAGGGAAAGGTCTCCAGCAGAAAAACAAAATCTTCTTACGCTATTGCTGGGGACCTTAAAAATCTTGTGGGGCGCAAGATAAAATGCCCAAATGGCATCGTTATGTACCTCGTTCCTGAATCGCATGCTACTTTCCCTATTAGTTCTAATCTGGATCTAAGTTTTCATAACCCACTGGTTCGTCAAATGTTTATGCTTCACAATTCTCTTCGTGAAGCCTATCCCCCTAACTGCACTGTAGGGTACGACACCAGCGACTTCAAAGTCTTCAGAATGGATTATTGACAGTGGGTGTACAAATCACATGACTGGCAAAAGAAGCCTTCTTATGGACTCAACATTACGTCCATCCGACAAGAGCCACATCACATTTGCTGACACTGGTAAAAGTAAGGTATTGGGTCTAGGTAGAGTTGCAATCTCAAAGGATCAACACATGGATAAAGTCATGCTTGTTGAATCCCTTGGCTTCAACTTAATGTCTGTCTCAATGCTTTGCGATTTGAACATGATCGTAATGTTTGGAAAATATCGTTGCCTAGTACTAATGGAATCAGACAAGTCTCTAGTGTTTGAAGGGTATCGAAAAGATGATTTGTATGTGGTAGATTTCTCAGCAGGACCACAACTTGCAATATGTCTTCTTGAAAAAGCTTTAGAATGCTGGCTTTGGCATCGGAGGCTTGGGCATGCTGGCATGAGGAACCTCCACACTCTTGCGAAGAAGAAGCATGTCACAGGCATCGAGGGCGTCAAGTTCAAGAAAGATCACTTATGTGGTGCCTGTGAAGTAGGGAAGATGACAAGGGCAACACATCCTTCGAAGACAATCATGACTACTAAACAACCCTTCGAACTACTCCACATGGATCTTTTCGGTCCCACTCACTACTCAACTTTTACTACTACTGCTTGCCTCTATGGCTTCGTCTTGTTGATGATTACTCTAGATATACCTGGGTGCACATAATCCTTTACAAGACTGAAGTGCAGGATGTCTTCAGACGATTCGCCAATCGAGCTATGAACAATTTTGGCGCCAAGATAAAGCACATCAGAAGCGACAATGGCACTGAATTCAAGAACACTGGCCTTGATACATATCTTGATACCTTGGGCATCACACATGAATTCTCAGCTCCGTACACGCCACAGCAGAATGGCGTCGTCGAACGCAAGAACAGAACACTCATTGAGATGGCCAGAACCATGCTAGATGAATACAAGACTCCAAGAAAATTCTGGACTGAAGCCATTGACACTGCATGCCATACAATCAATCGTGTTTATCTTCACAAGCTTCTGAACAAGACATCTTATGAACTCCTAACTGGCAAGAAGCCAAATGTCAGTTACTTCAGAGTATTTGGAGCAAGGTGCTGGATCAAGGACCCACACCACACCTCAAAGTTTGCACCAAAAGCACATGAGGGCTTTATGCTTGGATATGGAAAGGATTCGCACTCCTACAGAGTCTTCAATATCTTTCATTACAAAGTGGTTGAAACAGTGGATGTGTGGTTCGATGAGACAAATGGTTCACAGAGAGAGCAACTGCCAAATGTGCTAGATGAAATTCCAGCTAATGAATCAATCAAGCTTATGGGAACTGGAGAGATTATACCTTCTGAAGCTCATCCTGAAGAAGAACTTATCATCTCAGCACCTGATCAACATGAAGACATTGCTCAGCCTGAAGACATTCCTCCCAACAACAACACAGATCAGCAAGAGCAAAGTCTTCGCCCTGTACATCCTCGTGTTGCCAATGAAGTGCAGATTGACAGAATAATTGACAGCATCAATGCACCTGGTCCACTCACTCGTTCAAGGGCAACTCAGCTAGCAAATTTCTGTGGGCACTTCGCATTCGTATCAATATCAGAACCCAAGAAAGTTGAAGAAGCCTTCATGGAACCTGAATGGATTCAAGCTATGCAAGAAGAGCTTCAACAGTTTGAGCTGAATAATGTATGGGAACTGGTTAAGCGTCCTGATCCACGGAAGCACAACATTATAGGCACTAAATGGATATACCGCAACAAACAAGATGAGCATGGTCAAGTTGTCAGAAACAAAGCTCGTCTCGTTGCTCAAGGATATACTCAAGTGGAGGGCATTGACTTCGATGAAACATTTGCTCCTGTGGCTAGGCTTGAAGCCATACGCATTCTGCTGGCCTATGCAAATCATCATAACATACTTCTATATCAAATGGATGTGAAAAGTGCCTTTCTCAATGGCAAGATTGAAGAAGAAGTGTATGTTGCACAACCGCCTGGCTTTGAAAATCCAAAACATCCTGACATGGTATACAAGCTCAACAAGGCACTGTATGGCCTCAAACAAGCCCCTAGGGCCTGGTATGACACACTCAAGTACTTCCTGAAGAGCAAAGGCTTCATACCTGGTTCCCTGGATCCCACTCTTTTCACGAAGACATATGATGGTGAACTGTTTGTGTGCCAAATATATGTGGATGACATTATCTTCGGCTGCACCAATCAGAAGTACAGTGAAGAGTTTGGATATATGATGCAAGAGCAATATCAGATGTCCATGATGGGGGAGCTGAAGTTCTTCCTTGGTCTTCAAATACGACAACAACGCAATGGCATCTTCATATCTCAAGAGAAGTATCTCAAAGATTGCCTGAAGAAGTTCGGTATGCAAGACTGCAAAGGCTTCACAACACCAATGCCAGCCAAACATCATCTAGGTCCTGACGACAATGGTAAAGAGTTTGATCAAAAGGTATACCACTCCATGATTGGGTCTTTGCTTTATTTATGTGCATCTAGGCCAGATATTATGCTTAGTGTTTGCATGTGTGCTCGATTTCAAGTGGCACCAAAGGAGTCGCATCACTTAGCTGTGAAGCGAATTCTTCGATATTTGGCTCACACCCCAACTCTAGGATTATGGTATCCAAAGGGCTCAGAGTTTGATTTGGTTGGATTTTCGGATGCTGATTATGCTGGTGACAAGGTTGATCGCAAGTCTACATCAGGCACATGTCACTTTCTGGGACGATCACTTGTATGTTGGTCTTCAAAGAAGCAGAACTGTGTATCTCTCTCCACTGCTGAATCTGAATACATTGCTGCTGGATCTTGCTGCGCTCAGCTTCTGTGGATGAAGCAAACACTCAAGGACTATGGCATTCATCTGAAGCGAGTGCCACTTTACTGCGACAATGAAAGCGCCATCAAGATTGCCAACAACCCAGTTCAGCACTCGAAGACAAAGCACATTGAAATTCGTCATCACTTTCTCAGAGATCATGTTGTGAAGGAAGACATTGATATCATACACGTCAACACTGAAGAACAATTGGAAGATATCTTCACCAAGCCCTTGGATGAGAAGAGGTTTTGCAAGTTACGGTGTGAGCTAAATATCCTGGAATCCTCAAATGTCCTGTGATCAGGCACACATCCTAACACTTATGCATATTGATGACTTAGATGTGCAACACACAAAGTAAAGTATATCTTCAATCAATGAAGACATACATTCTAAGTGTGAATACATTAATGTGGAATTTGACTTCGGAGCGCCACGATAATTGTGCGCCGTGTCTGGGTCTAATACTTCCTATACGGTGGGTAACGCCACCACCAAACGTTCCATTTTGAAGTGTTTCACTCATGGCGTTACCTTGCAATATCTTCACATTTGGTTTGGCTTCGAACTCAACATGTCTTCATGATTATCTTCACTACGTTGATTATATAGATATATACATACTAGTGTTCTGTCCTCTACAGCATTCACTTATAGCTATGTCTTCTTGGTTGAATCTTTTGAACTAAGTGAATGTGATCGGACCCTAATCTCTCTATGCTTTCTATCTTAAACTCTATCTCTCCAAGTCATATGCATTCTATTGAAACTATCGAATGTCTTCACTGTGTCCTTGTCAGCTGAAGATATAGAGACAACCATAAAGTCCGTTTTTAATGCTCATTCCTCCACATAAAATCCGGAGAAGCAGGAACGACCGCCCGACAATCCAGGCGTGCGTGGGATGTGGAACAGACCCAAAACTTCCGCAAACTAGCCACGCGTTCCTCAGATGCGAATCGCCAGGGGCACCTGAGTAATAGCACAGTGCCGCCCCTGAGCCTATAAATTCACACTTACCGCAGTCATTATCTCTTTCTTCCACCCTCGCACAAACTCTAGCGCCACCGCTAGCACTCGACGACGCCGGAGACGAAGCGCTTCGCTGCCGCAACCTCTCCAATGCCGTCCTCACGCCGACCGCGGACATCGTCCTCTCCGCCGTCGCCGTAGGTGTTTTCCGTCGCCAAGTTAGGGCACGGAGGACTGAACTGCTTGGCATCAACTCCCACTTCCGTCTAGCAGTTCTAAGTGTGGTAAATAAAACTTCTTTTTACAGCCCCTTCTGATCTTATGGTTCTGTCACTTTCTACCATAAGAAGTTTGTCTTCACACAAGTTAGATCTCTCAATCTGCATCTCATAACATGCCTAGTATATTCACTTGTGCCTCATAAAGTTGTTAGATTCCTCACTTGTACTGATCTGTGGGTTCGTACAAATATGGAACCAACTTCTTATCTATGAGTGAATGTCTTCGCACAATGAGGTCAATGTCTTCTAAACTGATTAATCTTCAAAACCTTCTGAGAATGCATATGACCTCTTCCCCTTCCCTCGCACCTTAATGCTGTCACAGGTACATGTCCGTGGGAGAATCCTTCAGTTCTCATAGTCTGCATTCATTTGCATAATTCCTACAGCATCACATAAACTCTCCTGAAGCCAGCTCCTGTTGGTCAAGCAAAAGAAAGCCTTTGAAGCCTTTGAAAGCTTTGAAGCCTTTCAAGTTAAAATTTATGGCTTCAGAAGCAGCAGCAAGGAAGGGGGGCAGACAGAGACGTGAAGGGACTTCCAAAGATCTGCCTGAAGACTTGGCAGAAATGTATAAAACAGATCCTGAACAAAGTTATGGGCAGCGCAAGACCCGAATCCAATGGATTTGACGCTATTGGGCAGAACAGTGGTTCAAATACCGCTTCGTCACTCAGGAGTATGCTGAGAAATGTGCCATCAAGAAGCCATGGGGGGACATCTTATACAAGAATCTCGTACCCAAGACCAGAGATGAAGCCATTGCTCAAGGCTTCTACCCATGCATGGTCCGAGGACCACAGCCTGATGATGCGCATCCGTCGTCACTCCTCTGGTGTCGTGACGACAATCTCTTCAAGCGCAACTTTCAGTTTGCCCAACAGTCAGCGAAGCTAAACAAGAAGAAATTTGGGTTAGACTTCAACCCTGGTCCCTCCGCACCCAGGGCAGATGTCACACGCGACGCAGAACCCAATGTCATCGGTCCGTTTGCCAATCTTGAGGGCCTAATCACCCACATCTTAGTCCAAGGGACTGCCGTAAATGACCCTCCAGCTGACTCTGAGTCTGATGAAGCTCATGCTGTGCCGAAGCCAAAGCAGACGAAGAAACCAAAAGCTTCAAAGCCGGCCCCTGCCTCAAAAATCTCAAGGGCGAAGCCATTGAAAACTGCACCTCCTGAAGTCAGTGTGCAGTCTGAAGATGTATCCCGTGTCTCCAAGCCCCAGAAGGAAAAGGAGCCCCAGCAACAAACAGGCAAAGAGCTCATTGCTGCTGCCATTCTGCGCAGCGAAGCCATTGATCTATCAAGCGATGAAGATCTGGGAGATGACGCTCTAGAGCAGCTTATCAAAAGCAAAGAAGAAGCTGAAATCTTCAACAATCTGCCTCTCTTTGATGTCGCCATCATCCACAACTTCATCGATGAATGGTTTGCCTCACCAGACATCAGCTTCGAAGATCTGCAGCTGCCCGTTGGCCTCAGCGTCGCCTTCCAAGGCGCAATTGCTTCAGAATTGGCCATTGCTCAATGCATTGTTGAGCTGAAGCAGAAAATTGATCATGAAAAGGCTCAGTTCAAGAAGCACATGGCCAGGCTCAGCGTGCAGGAAGTGAAGAGCTTCAAAACCATGCTGCATGAGCTCAAGGAAAATTTTCTGAAGAAGCGTGCTGAAGCTCAGGGCTCACGTGAGTGGATGAAGTCTCTGGCAGAATGATGTGTGCAGGCCTACAATGAGGCCGAGAAAAGCAAGGCACTTGGGCGTCCTGGCATCGACCCCAAGATGGCCGCGAAGAAAAAGAAGCAGGCCGCTGTGAATGAACCAGATGCACCAAGGCAAGAAGCTGTTCCGATTGTCTTCCCCACCGCCACGACTGGCTCGAAGCCAAAGAGCCGGTCAACTGCTTCTGAGCTCAAGAAGACACGGAATGCAGTGGCTGAAGCTAGAAAGAGGAAACACTCTGCAGCCTCTCCTTCTGACCCAACCAAGAAGAAGCGCAAGATCAAGAAAGCTCGGGCTGCTCCCACAGAGCCCTTGATGGTTGAACCCCTCTCTGTCATTCACCCCAATGCAGAAAGACGACTGACAGTTCATGAGCGTGCTCCCACAGAGGCTCCTGAAGCTGAAGATATTCCAGCAGCCGACCCCATAGCTGCCGAAGTCATTGGTCACCAAGACAACGTACAAGATGATGCAGCCCTTCCTCAGCTTGAAACAAGCGAACTCATCAGTATTGGTCGTCCTCTGACGCCAATGGCACAAGATGAGTCATGGGCGGATCGTCCTCAGGAGGAAGAAGACTTTGAGGCCCAGCCCACTCCGACCCCACAAGCGTCGTCTGCGTTCCGTAGGCTTCGCAAAGGTCCACAGCCTCAAGTCCATACTAAAGAAATTCTGGCTGCATCAGCCGAAGACAATGAAGAAGCACCACCAGAACCCACTTCCCCGCTCCATCAAGATGCAGTTCTCCAGGAGAACGTGCCTGAGGTTGTCCCTCCAACTACACAAGCGGAGGAAGAAAATGTTGAGGCTGCCACCACAAACACTGAAGCCAACGTGGAGCCCGCCCCACCAAATGCTTCAGCAGACAGCGAAGCTACTGAGCCAGACAGTTCTGTTCCTGAGTCTGCTGCAGGTCCACAGTTTGATTATCATATTGAGCACAAGCCTCATGTCCAGAAGCCAGTCCCAAGGCTTCCAAGGTTCCCAGGTCCTGCATCAGCACCTGGCTCCTTTGACATAAATAGCTTCAAGGCAGACAATACATTTTTCAATAGCTCCAAGAACCCCTATTCAAGGGAAAGGATTGTATCAGATAGGTTCTGGAGCTATTCTCAGCGCAGCTATTATTCATGCATCTTATACAACCAAGGTCGCATCTTCCCGCACAAGCGCCTTGAGGTTGAAGCCATTGCTGGTCTGACCTGCTTAGAGGAAGCACTGGATTGCTTCAGGCAAGTGGGTCTGCTGCCGTTTGTGACTGATGAAGAGCACTGGAATGAAGAGCTTCTGCTTCAGTTCTATGCCACTCTCCATATTAAAGGATACAACAGAGATCCGAAGACTTGGGTCCTGGAGTGGATGACCGGAAATGTCCATCATGAAGCCAATGCATTTGATATCATTGAGCTCACCGGCCTGCCCACTCCTGGCGAATTCTTCGAGGAAGGCTGTCAACTACATTCTGAAGCTATTGAGAGCATATTCCAGAGGCCTGAACCAAATATGAGTCAGATGCTCTCAATGATGAAGCCATTGCCTCATGATGCACCCTATCCAACTGAGTTCTTCATTGAAGACTTTGAGTATCTGCCCAGGACCATATATCACATCATCTGGCGGACTCTCTGGCCCATTAAGGGACACTCACCACATGCCAAGATTGAGGGTGCAATGAAGACTCTCATATTCTATATCCTGCATGGCAAATGCTTCAACGCACAGGATCTTTTCATACGCCAACTTGCAGCGTCAGGCTCAGAATTATTTGGTTTGAAGTTCTATGCTCCTTGGGTGATGAGGCTGATCAAACTACACTCTACGATCTCGTATCAGCCCTCTGCCCGAAACCATCGGATCTTCTTGCCAGATGTGGATACCTCTGCTGAAGCAATATATCCTGAGCCTGCCAAGAAACCGATAAGTCTTCAGAATGCAGAACACCAGAGCTTCACGCAGAATGTTGAAGGTGTTGAAGCCATATCCAGGGTATATCCGTTGGCTGGCACTACACGTGCACCAGCATCTACTGAAGCCACAGACAGCACAAATGCTCCAAGACCCAAGAAGCGTGCTCGTGTCCTCAATGACCGAGAGCTTCTTGTGGCCCTTCACCAAAAGCAGGATAGGCATCACGACTGGCTAAAACGTCAGATGAAGAGCCTCTTGGTGGATGTCAATCGTCTTCGAAACCTTGCCACCAAGAATGCCTTCGTTACACACGAAACCTGCCGTCGTACATGGAAAGGGCTCTCAATGATATGTACTGAAGCTGAACTTGAAGAGGATGGCTTCACAGAGCGTTTCAAGTTTGACACCACACCTCCTAGAAGGGCTGTGATGCGCAACACACCATCACTTGAAGACTCTGAGTTTTCTTCATCTGCTGCAACAGTTACTGCAAGGATCATTGATGAAGACGATGATGCTACATCACCACCACCTGCTTCAGCACCTCCAAGCTCCTCTGCACCGCCAAACACCTCCAACGACCCTGCTGCTCCTGGAAATGAGTAGACACTCTATGTCTTCGAACCTTTTTAGTCCTTGCTGACAAAAGGGGGAGAAGCATATGAGTTGATAGTCTTCAAGCGGGTCCATATGGGCGGGTGCTATATTTTTGCTACATTTTGCTTCGTGCTTACAACTCTCGTTTTTTGCTTCATTTGGTTCTTTGAGTTGTAACACTAAGACTCGATGGTCGTCTGCTACTCGTTTGCTACCCTGTTTGCGAAGATAAATTCCGCATGTGCGACGATAAATTCTGCACTTATCTCATTCTGCAGACGTCCATTTTCCATTATGCATGTCATTATCTTCATATACTTTCACATGCATAGTGGATTGTCATCATAAGCTGAAGTGGATCTCCACAAGTACAACCTGCCATGTGCATTTGCGTTCCAAAAGCAAATTAACTTATATGCACATCTTCAGGGGGAGCCCTTGCAACTTATGAAGACAATTCCCTATCCTTTGCAAATTTCACACATTATATTCCCCGTTGAAAACTTCAACTAGTTTGTCATCAATCATCAAAAAGGGGGAGATTGTAAGTGCATCTAGTGCCACCCCTAGTGGTTTTGGAGTATTGACGACAAACCTAGTTGAGGGACTAATGTGTTTGTGAGAATTGCAGGAAAACATAGGTAGAAGTCCCTCATTGATTCGGTTTTACTACCAGAGATGACCCCTAAAATTGTATGAAGACATTGAAGACAAAGGTGGTATATGAAGATATTCACATTGAAGAATATGACAAAAGAAGACATGTTATGAAGCCTATGGAGCTCGAAGACTTAGATCTTTCGTAGTTCTTTTTATTTTGTGTTGAGTCATAGGAACCACCGTACTGTTAAGTGGGGTCTAGGAGAACCAGTCAGAATGACTGAAGTGATGCCTAAACCAAAAACCTATGTCTTCGAGTGAAGACAATGAGAGCGAATCTTGTCCGGAGCCGGACAAGTCAGCTTTGCTTGTAGCCCAAGTAAAGTTGCCATGAGAGTTTGAAATCTGACCGTTGAGACACGTGTCAGTTCCTTAGTGACCCAGGGTCATTTCGAACAAATCAGGTCGGGTTGCCAAGTGGCTATAAATAGCCCACCCCCACAACCATAAATGGTTGGCTGCTCAGATTTCAGTGCACGGCTTTTGTCGTTTGAGAGCAACCCACCTCGAAGCCTTTGAGAGAAAATTCCTAGCGAGGAGAAAAGCCCTAACCACCCAGAGCCAGAGTAAATTGGGCATCACTTAAGTCTTCTTGTCTGTGTGATCTGAAGACTTATTACACTTGAGGACTGTGAATCCTCCAGACGGTTAGGCGTCGCGTCCAGAGCATCCAAGAGACATTGTGGATTGCCAGTGAACGAAGTCTGTGAAGGTTTGGGAGTCTACCTTGAAGACTTACCAGAGTGATTGGGCGAGGACTAAGTGACCTTAGCTCAAGGAGAATATGGTGAGGACTTGGTGTCCTGAATTGTGTGTTCAGGACTGGGTGTCCGGGACTGTGTGTCCTAAGGTTTAAATACCTAGCCGCTCCAACCAGACGTACAGTTGTCACAGCAACTGGAACTGGTCCAACATATCATTGTCTTCAACAAGTCACTGGTTTCATCTTCACTTCCTTTTCTTACTGTTACTCATTGTGAAGCCATTGCATGCTTGCTTTATCATTTGTCTTCACAACGTGAATGCATGATCTGTTTGGCTTCATAACTTCTTCCTACCTGATCCTTATTACACTGAAGCTGTTTGTCATTGTGCTTTCACTCTATTGAATACATGACCATGGCTGGCCTAGTGTAATCTAACTTCCGCTGCATAGTAATAGGCATAATCTTCACTGTTTGTCTTCATAACTCCCACGTTTTGAAGACTTTCATAAAAATCGTCTATTCACCCCCCCTCTAGTCGATATAACACACTTTCAATAGGCATCACGTCCGTCACAAGTAGATCGAAACGATTCTTCATCTACTACTATTACTCCACTCATCGACCGCTATCCAGCATGCATCTAGAGTATTAAGTTAAAAACAGAGTAACGCCTTAAGCAAGATGACTTGATGTAGAGAGATGAATTCATGCAATATGAAATAAACCCCATCTTGTTATCCTCGATGGCAACGATACAATACGTGCCTTGCTTCCCCTTCTGTCATTGGGTAAGGACACCGCAAGATCGAACCCAAAGCTAAGCACTTCTCCCATGGCAAGAACTACCAATCTAGTTGGCCAAACCAAACGGATAACTCAAAGAGACTTGCAAAGATAACCAATCATACATAAAAGAATTCAGAGAAGATTCAAATATTATTCATAGATAAACTTGATCATAAACCCACAATTCATCGGTCTCAACAAACACACCGCAAAAAGAAGATTACATCGAATAGATCTCCACAAGAGAGGGGGAGAACTTTGTATTGAGATCCAAAAAGAGAGAAGAAGCCATCTAGCTACTAACTATGGGACCGAAGGTCTGAGGTAAACTACTCACACTTGATCGGAGAGGCTATGATGATGTAGAAGCCCTCCGTGATGATGGCCCTCTTTCGGTGGAGCTCCGGAACAGGCCCCAAG